>NW_024412407.1:1081150-1141545 GCF_014898765.1 Herpailurus yagouaroundi | reverse complement strand
AAAAAAAAAAAAAAAAGTGACCAGGCTAAGAGCAGCCAGAGCACAATTAGAACTCAGCTCACCTGCCTGCCCTATCTGTGCATCCCTGAGGGACGTATGTATGTGTGTGTGTGTGTGTGTGTGTGCGCGCGTTGACAGTGGGATCCTGGTTCCCAAGCTGCTGATGTGGATGCCTGGTTCTCATTCTACTTGGGGTGGGGCCGAAAGGACAGGCAAGGATAAGGAGGAAATGGGGATGTTCAGTCTTTCTGGAGTTGATCATGACTGATATCTGATGTGGCAATCCCAGCATGAGGGGGGCTCATATCCTCCTGTCTTGATATTCCTTCCTTCCAATTTCTTGGCTGGGAGTAGGACTGAAGATGGCCACCAGCCATGAGGGAGAAAGTCTCAGAGTTGGTTTTTGTAAACCTGGGAAAGACCTCCAAAATCTTAAGGTCTCACTCCCAGGATGCAGACTGGGCCAGAGAGGTCAAAAGATCAACCAAGATCATCCGGGGTGTTGAGTGTCCTGAGCTCTCAGTCTCCCCAAGGGGAAGCCCAGTGGGCAGGCCCTCAGATATCCTGATTCCCTCCCTGTCCCTCTCCCCAAGATGAAGAGGCCTCTCCCTAGATTTGATGGTTCCCTTTTTCTTGAGGAAGTTTGCCAGGTGGCCTCACCCTAGCCCCTCTCTGAGTCACTGGGCGGTGGGGAGGACAGACAGTGGGGACTCTGTTGAGAGGAGCTGGGGCAGGAGTACGGGTGACAGGATGGAAATTTTGTATCACTGTGTTTGGCTCCAGGACTCACCTTGGGTAGGGGTGGGGGGGGTGTTGAGGAAGAGAGAGATGAAAGCAGAGAATTCTGGGAAGCGGGCAAAGAACAGAGACAAGAGCAGTTGAACAATGTTGGGGTATTCAGACACACCTGGACGGGGGGCTACGCCATCCCCATTTGGGGGGGTGCTGCCTGGGGGAGCTGGGTCTCCAGGTTCCCGGACGCCAGGCTCCCTGCCTCGGGTCTTGGCAGCCTCGATGCCTTTGACTCTTCGGGCGTGGCGATTACCCTTGTAGTGTGCCTCAGCCTGGCTCTTTAGGGATGAAAGAAAAAAAGGGAATCTGAGATCACCTTTCATCCGACCATGCTCCCCACAGAGTTCCTTCAGGTCCTCGGGGTGGTCTCAGGAGGCTGCAGTGGGATGTAAAGCCATGCCGAGGAGCCCTGGTTTTTCCTGGGGCTCAGACTAGCTTCTCAACCTTGAGTCGCTGGGAACCTGGATCCTCACCTAGCCCAGACTCCACCCTACCACCACACCCAGGGCCTGGCTGCTGACTCAGGCTTCTCACCTAGTTTTGGGTGAGGGAGGGTTACCCCAACCTATAATAGAATTCTAAATGGGAGGGGACCAGCAATCCAGCCAGCTAGCAGTCTCTTGGCCCCCTGGCCTTCTATGCGTGTGTCGTGTCTCCCGGCCTCTGGATCCAGGCTGCACTGCTTCTACACTCAGGCTAAGAGTCCCAAGAGCCCTGAGGCCTGGGCCCTACCCTGACTACTCCCCCCTGGTTCTCATTTTTCCTGAAGCCTCTGTGGACACCCTGGAGGACCCTGGCCCCAAGCCCAGCTCTGGAGATAGAGACAGCAGCAGAGACAGCTGTCAAAACAGAGCCACTTGGTGGGGGAGGGAAGTGGAGGGCTGCCTACTATTGGCCCCCTGCCCCTCTAGTCCTCCACCCTCCACCAGGGAGTGGAGCCAGGGTTGGGAGAGGGGATGCCTGGGGTTGAGGTAACCGAGAGGCCTAAAGCTGGGTTGGTCCTGGTTCCACCCCCACCCCCACGTGCACCTCCTGCCTAGAACATACAGTTCTGGAGCCACAAGGTCACCCAGACAGGGATAGAGTAGAAATAAAAAGTATGGATAGGTAGGGAAAGAAAACTGATACCCCAGGGGTGAGGCAGTGGTGTGCGGAGCCTGGCAGCATGGTTGGTGTGTGCGCGCGCGCGCGCGTGGACTGGGTAGAGAAACAGAACGTGCTTTATTTCCCCCTACTCAGCAGAATGAGGCTCTGCTGTTTTTCTCCAAAAGCTCTCAGAACCTGCACCCCACAAAGTCTCCTCTAGACCCACACAGAAGTCCCAAGGGAGCCTCACAAGGAAGACAGGACAGCTGGGAGGCGGGACACCTAGGTTCTACGTTTTGGGTGGCTTCTCTCCATGGAAAGTCCCCCACGGGAAAGGACAGACAGAGGAGGAAGCCAGGTTAGAGTGAAGTGGGTGGACCAGGGGAGGAGTTTAGCAGAGGCCCCGGAGGGCACAGGCTCTGCAGGGGAGTCAATGACCTAACTCAGCCCAGTGCCCAAGGACCAGTGGGCCAGAGGCCACTCTTGCACCCAGACATGATGGCCACCTGTGTTCTAGGAAATTCTGAGCCAGGGATGCCTCAGTCCCCAAGGGAGGGAAGGGTCAACCTGAGAGGACTGGCCGACTTCACGTTGAAATTACAGCCACCGCTTGTCCCTCTCAAGTGCCTTCCATCCGCCCCTGCCCCTCCTACAGTGTCCCCATTCCCTGCTCTTCCCGATATCCCCTTTATCTCTGCCCCTCACCCCCCCCCCCCCCCCGCCCCGAGCTCCTCTACCCTCTGCTCTCCCGAGATCTCCAGGCTACTGCTGCCCCACCCATTTGGAGCAGCAAGTCTTCTTACCTGCGAATTGAAGCGGATCTGACAGACATTACAGGAAATGATGGGCCGCTTGGTCTTGAGCAAGGGTCCCCCAAAAGTGTGGGAGAGCACAGCCTTCTGCACAGGGTCCATCTGCGGAGGCAGGCTGGGGTGAGCCAGGAACCCCAGCACAAGCTTATGTCCATCATCCCCCACATTGGTTGCAGCTGGGTTGAACCAAAGGGCTCAGAGCCTCGTCCCTATCCCTCAGTTTGCCTGAGGGTTCTGAGCCTCAGTCCCCTGATCCCCTCCAAGCCCAATCCTCACCCTACTAGAAGGGCCTTGAGAGACCAACTGGCCCAGTGCCCCCATCTGACAGAATAGAAGTGGTTGGCCCAAGGTCACACGACCAGTTAATAGCAAAACTGGTACTTGAACTTGGGCTGCTGTCTCAGTTCATCATACCATGAAGATCCAACTCTGCCTTTTTGATGTACAGCTCGGCCAACCCACCAAAGGCCCACTGATGGGAAGTCCCAAAGCACCCTAGATCCTATGGCCTTCAGCTGAGGCCTCTGAACTCTTTGGACCCACTCCGGGGCAAGATGTCTACCAAGCCAAGCGTTTGGTCCCAGGGGACAGACATTCCCAGCTTCCCATCTCTGGGTCCCAGGTTGCCCTAACATACTCCCTAGATCTCTTTAAGGCAGCAGGTCTAAAGGGAGTAAAAGAACTCAGGAGAGAGTACATGGCTGTAGTGAATAATGGGGGTTGGGGAGGGGGGCAGGACCTAAGAAGCTGGGCTGGCCTGAGGCAGTGGAGAGATCTTCTGAACTCTTCCTCCCTTGATCACAGGGCTTCTGGGGCAGAGCTGTGGGGCTGGGCGTGATTAGGAACAGTCTTGCCCCCACCCTGGGTCAGCAGATGTCTTTGCAGTCTCCTGCCAAGAGTTCACATGAGGAAGGGAGAGGATGGGAGTTTCTCTCTGAGGCCTTCAGCTATCAAGGGATGAAGCCAGGGGCCTAGAGGCATGAAAACTGCCTCCCTGCACAGTCCTCCTCCCTTCTGGCCCCCTAGGCAGCCT
This sequence comes from Herpailurus yagouaroundi, assembly GCF_014898765.1. Taxonomy (NCBI): domain Eukaryota; kingdom Metazoa; phylum Chordata; class Mammalia; order Carnivora; family Felidae; genus Herpailurus; species Herpailurus yagouaroundi. The sequence goes on along the minus strand of NW_024412407.1, from coordinate 1,137,822 downwards.
GGGAGAGGCGAGACTGGAATGCACCCGAGGCTGAAGAGGATTGGGTGATGGCTGGGACCTCTCATAAAAACAGAACGAAATTAGAACTGAAGCCTGGTCTTCCCGGTGGAAGGATCAAGTGAAAAATAGTTTCTGGGACCCGAGGGGTCCTTAGCTCCTCAGCTGCGGCCCTCCCCTATGCTCAGGTCTTCATGGTTCCCAGTAAGACACTGGTGAGAGACAGGCATGTGAAGCAGGGAGAAGGTGGCTGGAATCTGGAAAGTCCACAGATCCTGGCTCTCCCCAGTAGTCTCACTGGCTGGTTGGAAGGGGGCTTTAGCACCCCTGTGACATGGGCTGCCTCATTTGGTAGACGTAGAGGCGGGAGCCATGACCAAGTTCAGATGACTCGTCTGGCTGACAAGTGTCCATCTCTTGGCCTGCCCTTGGCTGGAAGCAGCCCCTTTCAGTAGCTCACTTTTCACCTCCTGGAAGCCCAGGTCCTATTCAAAGAAAAGCCAAACAGGGGAAGAAGGGGTGTGACTGCGGGTGTCTGGGCAGGCTGTGATCAATCTGTGCATGGGTGGAGTGTGAAGGAGTGTCATGTGCTGTGTGCACATCATTTATGTATCAACATTTCTGTGTCGGGGGCTTTGCCGATGCCATGAATGGTCAGGTTGTGCAATCTTCAGCTGTGTGTTCATCTGTGTGAATGTATGATGTGTTTGGCAGAAATAAAGACAGACCAAGTTGGAGACAGGCTTTAATCAGAAAGGGGAGACAGATGCCTGCTCTCAGCTCCCAGTCTCCAGGTGTCGGTCCTCCCTAGGCAGAGACACCCCCTCCCCCTGCCCCAGGGTTCTCCTCGCCCCTGGACTTCCTCATATGCCTCATATGCATATGCCTCATATGCATATGGTGGGGAATGGAATTCAGCCCAAACAGAAACCCAATCTAGGCCAGGAAACCTAAGTCGATGACAGCACTAGGGAGAGAGGAGTGGGATGGAGAGGGGACAGCAGAGGCCAGGGTTCTGTCTCTGCCCCACCCATCATCCCAGCCTGCTTCCCACAGTGCCCTGAGGACGACCTGTGGGCTGACCATGCCTACATACATCCCAGGAGAATGGTCCCTGCCCCACCTGGGTCCCTCTTCCAGAGTGAAAGCCTTTTCTCTTGCATACACTCCTCCTCAGGTTTAAGTCCATAAACACCAACCAGGGGTTGGGGAGTGGTGAGAAAGAGGGTATCAACCCAGTGCGCCATGGGTCCTTCCCACCCTCTCCTCCAGGAACTGAGGAGACACCAGGCTGAAGGTGAGGGCTCCTGGGCCCAATCCCTGTGCAGGTGGAACGTGAGCCACTGAAGTGCCGCTCCAGGCCAAGGTCAAGAGGCCCTGGTGACCTAGATGAGGGCTCTCTGGGGAGGGGTGGAGGCCAACATCTCCCACAGCCCATCCCACTCCAGAGCCCCTACCCTGGGATTTTGGCCTAGACACTGCCTGGAAAGGGCCACAAAACATTCCTCTCCCACCTGCCCTCCAACAGCAGACGTGAAGGGGAATCGCTCCCTAAAGCTGGGGCAAAATGAATCAGGAAGGGCAAGGGGGAGGGAAGGGAGGAAACCAGATCAGGAACAGGAGAGGGGGCCATGATTATATTTCCTTCCATTGCCCTTTATCTGATGGAAACCGCTGCCCCATGTTTGACCACCCCACTTCCCCATCCTCCCCCCCCACCCCCAAATAAAGGTGAAAAGAGAAGGAGGGTGCAATCTCGGGGATGGGAAGACCAGAGGGACAGGAAGGATTGAAATAGGAAAGAGAGTGAGCTAGGGGGTGTCTAAAGAGCAGGTGGAAGCTGGTGGGGGAGGGATGCTGGGAAAAGGAAAGATGCCGGGATGGGATAAGAAGGATCTAAGCGGCGTGGTAATTTGAGGGTACATGTAAGACCTGATGGGAAGTCTGAAGATTTGGGGGACTCCAAGGATCTGAGAAGCAGAGGTGGGGGTATCCAGTATGGTGGCAATAGTCTGGGGGGGCCAGCTGGGATCCAGAGATTGGCAGGGACCGCGCCAGTTATGGGGGATGGGCCAAATAACCCGAGGACCGGGCGAAAGGAGAGGTAGCCCGCCCGCCAGGGGCGGGCGGGGATAGGGTGGGGGGGCGCTGCGGCAGCGGCGGGAGCCAGGGAGAGAGGAGGGGCCGGGTGGCTTACCCTGCGGGACCCCGGGGGCCGCGACTCCATGGCCCGGGGTGGCGGACCCGGGCGGGGCACCCGAGCCTGGCCGGGCCGGGCAGGCCGGGGACGCGGCGCTCGTTGCCCGGGTGGCTCGGGGCTGTGCGGCCGGGCCGGCCCGAGAAGGGGAGGCGGTGCCGGCCGGGACCGGAGCCCGCCCCGGAGGCGGGGCCGAGGGCGGGCCGCGGACGGGGGCGGGGCTAGGGAGCCTGAGCAGGAGGAAGGGGGGCTAGGGTGAAAAGAGGGGAGGAGAGGGTGTCCGTATCCGGATACTCGTTCCAGGGTGGTAGACCTTGTCCTGGTGAGGGGCTGCTCGGTCCGGCGATCGGGCATTGACCAGGTGACCTCGGCTTCCTCCACTGAGGATCCTTGCTGGGTTCCTTGTCCCCACCAACCCTAATGGACGGCTCTATTTCTCTAGCTCGGACATTTCTCCTTTCTTCCATCCCTTCCACCCTGGCCCTCGCTCCCTTGTTGACAACCCCTTTTCCGAGCCCCCAGACTCGTGTTCCCTCTGCACACGGCCCCTGTGCCCTTTTTACATGTCACTTCCCTTACTAGGGATGGGAAATGGAGCCCAGGTACCTAGGTGTCAGGCACTGCTCTCTCAGTGATTCCTCTGAAAGGTGGAGCTGGGAGGCGCCCAGAGCAGAAGCGACCTCATACTGGGGACAACGTCCCTAACCTCTTCTTCCTATCTCCTCCCCTCGCCCGCCACCTGCTGGACAGCTAGGGTCCCAAAGAGCTTATGTTTCGTGCACTTGCTGCCCTCTGGCGGTCAAGTAGGAGCAGCACTGGGGGCTCAGGGGCAGGAGGGCAGAGCCGCTCCCTCCCCCAGACACCTCCTCATCCTCTCCGAATAGGTCTTAGGATTCCCGCTCTATCATCTCTGGTTCTCACCCTCTCCCATTCCGTCTAGGACAGAGAGATGAGTGAAGCAGCGGACTGACTGTAGAGAGAGGCTGTCTTTGGGAGACAATGAGAGACGTCCAAGGGCAGAGGAAAGCATAATACAGGGAAGGGTCTAAGGGGTAGGAACTGCCCCAGGAGGAGAGAGATCTGGAGGTATTGTATTAGTCCAGAATCCATTAGCCATGAATAATACCACCACCACCACCACCACCACCACCTAATGTTGACTGAGCCCTTGGAATGTGCCAGCCTCTGTACTGAGCTCTTCACATGGATTATCTAATTTAATCTTCACAACCACTATTCAGAATAAGTACTATTATTATCTTCATTTTATAGACGAGGGAACTGAGGTTTAGAGAGGTTAAATAATTTGCCCAAGGTCATAAGCTAGTAAGTGGCTGAACTGGGATTTGAATTTAAACCTGGGCAGCCTGACTCCAAAGCCATGTACTTAACTGCTGCACAGTACTGCCAAAGGTCTGTCTGCAGCTTTTCTGCAGTCCTCACTCCCCTGCAGAATTTGACACTATTGATGCAGCCCGCCACACTCTCTCCCTTGGCTTCTCCAACTCTACAGGCACCAGGCTGCATCCCTACCCCCCTCCAGTGGCTCCCCCACATCCTTTGCTGGAGCCTCCTCCTATTCCTACTACCTAATTCTGCTTATTCCAAAAGGCTGAGTCTTGGCCTTTCTCTCTCTGGTCCTCTCTTAAATAAAAATAATAGCAATGACATAATAATAATCATAGCCGCCAGCACCAGACATCCACTTTGTGCTAGCTATTCTGATTATGTAATACAATTCTCGCAACAGCCTTGTGAGTCGGTACTATTACTATCTGGTAAAATTCGGGTTTAGAGTAGTGAAGCCATTTGCCTAAGGTCACACAGCCAGTGCTCTCGGAATGTCAGTTCAAATCCTGCCAGTCAGATGCCAGAGCTGGTGCTGCTCAACACCCTGCCGCACTCTCCGAGCTTAGCAGGGCTCATGGCTTTAAATAGCTAGTCCTCACTAGAGGCAGTCGAGCCATGAACCCTGGGGGAGTGAGAAACCCTGAACTACCCACGCGAATTGCCTGGCTTTGTGACCTTGGGCAAGTCACTTAACCTCTCTAGGTCTGTGTTTCCTCATCTATAAAATGGGGGAAATGATGAGAGACCGAAGGGCAAAGCGTCAATGAGGTGTGTAGATGGGGGAAGTATTCCCAGCACCTCCTGCTCCAGTCGAACTGAATCAATTGGACCCCCTCAAGTGCTCTTTTCTAGCTCTTATTCATGCTATTTGCTTCAGTCTGGAATGTTCTCTAAGGCCCCTTTTAAAATCCTACTAATAATTCTTCAAAGCCCAAATCCTATGTCACCTGCTCCGGGCTGAATCCCTTTTTCCTCTGTTCTCCTTTTCCTGCTCAGCTCTGGTTGGTCCCTTAGGCACCACCTCATTCAGCAAGTCTTTCCTGACACCCCTTTGGACTCCCATACAAGCTAAATGCCTCTGACGCAGCTCTTTTCACCCTACAGGGTAACTGTTAACTTGTTATCTTTCCTACTAAACATGAGCTCCCCAGGAGCACAGGCTGAGTCCTGTGTCCCCGACACCTGGTACAGTGCCCAGCACATAGTAGGTGCTCAAAAATTTTTTTTGTTCACTTGAACCGTCATTGGTTTCTCTGTCACAATATTTATAACTCTGCCTCTGTTTTGCGTTCTAGATTGCTGCATACATTTCTATATTTCTCCCCTGAATAGAAGCTCCTTCCAGACTGGACCGTATCAGCAGCAGTGCCCGGGGGGCTCAGTCGGTTAAGCATCGGATTCTTGGTTTCAGCTCAGCTCATGATCTCGCAGGTTCGTGAATTTGAGCCCCGCATCGGGCTCTCCAGCTGTGAGCACGGAGCCCACTTGGGATCCTCTATTCCCCTCTGTCTCTGCCCCTCCTCTGCTTGTGCTCTCTCTCTCTCTCTCTCTCTCTCAAAAGTAAACATTAAAAAAAAAACAAAAAACAAAACCCACAAACTCTTAAAATTGAACCGTATTGTGTTTACCCTCACGTCTCTATTTTATCTAAAACAGTGCCTTGCTTATAGTCAGTACTCCATTTTCTCATCTGTAAAATGGATTAAACAATAGCTACCCTATAGGGTTGCTATAAAGACTAAGATATGAAGGATACTTTGTAAACTCCAGAGTGTAGTGCAGATGTTGGTTTGGATTCTTTGGGAGGAGTTTGGAGGAAGCAGCTGTGGTATAAAGAGAACTCCATTTGGAGTCAGATGCCACGGGTTCAAATCATACCTTAGGCACATACTATGTCAACGTAGATAAGTTACTAATCCCTCCCGAGCGAAACAGGAATAACAACGTCTACTTTGTTGGGTTGAGGTGAAGACGAAATGAGATCAGGTATAGAAACATCTATGGCAGTGCCTGCTGCATGGTTGATACTCAGTACACGTTTGCAGCTGAATATGGTTTGATGGTGGGTTATTTGCGTGGACTGAAGCCGACTTCCCCTGAACCTTTAGCTCTAGCCCACTTTCTAGGACCCAAATTCCAACTGCCTGCTGGACGTTTTTGGCTCAATGTCCCACTGGTTCACCAACTCGCCATGTCCTAAAGTGAGCTTCACAGCTTCACCCCAGACCAGCTTCTTCCTCTAAACCCCTGCCTCTGTCGAGGTGACTTCTCCCTCCTAGCCACAGATGTTTGAATCTTGGAGTCGGCCTTGACTCATCCTCTCTCTTCTCCCCTACCCCCAAATATCAGTTGGTCACCATGGCCTAGGAATATTTCCTTGGAAACAAACCCCTTGCCTTTCCCCCTTCCTATATACTCACACTGCCACTACCACTGGCCCGGTGTGGCCTTCCAGGCTCCCTTCCAGGCCTTTCAGGCCCACCTTGGTGGGACAGCCTCCTCCAGCCTCTGCTCCCTTTCATCCAGCTGTCCCAATCACCTTCCTCAAACACTGCTCTGACAAAGTCATTTTGCTGCTTAACAATGGATAATGGCTCCCTATTTCATACTGTATTAAATCTAGACAACTTTGCCAGGCCTCTAAGCCCTACCCCACTGATCCTCCCCACCCAACTGTGGGTTCCAGAGAGCTAGAATTTACAAACAGGCAGGCTTGTGACCCTGCTTATCCCTTCCTTCTGGATTCGGCACCTGTCACCCCTCCCACCTCCCTGCAGTCACTATCACCCATCTGGGTCTCACTGCTTCTCTAGATGGTGGACTCAGTGAGATGATTCATATATAAAACATGTAGCACAGGGTCTGGCTCAACAAATAGGAGCTATTATTGTTATTGTTGCTAATAGTATACCAGATAGCCAACAACGCTCGTAACTGACTAGAGACTAGAAGTCCGGGGAGATGGGGTCCTAAGGAAAGATAAGGAAGTAGATAGGAGAAGCAGGGAGGGGTGAGTCAGAGTGAAGGGAGGAGCTGGGGTCTCAGGAGGGTAAGGTGGGCAGGCAGGCTGCTACTCACAGTGTTGTAGTTGCCGAAGAGGCCCAGGGTGGGGGCTGGCTCCAGTGGGAAGGGCAGGATCTGCTTGAGGTCCAGTGGGGGCTGCATGATGGGGGGCTGCCGAAGCAGAGGGAGGGGCCCTGCCCGGCTCAGGCTGCCTGAAGGGCAGAGAAAACATTACGTGGGGCAGGAAGATTGAAGCTTGGGAGCCCCACCCAAACCTGTCTGTCCCACTCCCCGGCTGGGGCCCCCACACTCAGAAGTGTGACCCCCATGCGCACACACACTTCCCCTGCTTGCTAGCTCCGGAGCAATGGAGCACGGTGCCCTGTGGGCCCAGGGGAGAGTGCAGACCAGCCCTTCCCTTCTGGGTGGTTTTCACTTCCCCCTTCTCCAGCCTCCCTCCCCCAAGACCTTTAGGCATTTTACAAACCCAGGAAGAGGACAGACCTTCTCTGCTGGATCAGCAGGACTCAGGGAGCCCCACGGCTCTGGCCACTCCCTTCTTCTGGTTTTGTTTTTCCCCAAGGAATCCCAAAGGCGAGGTCTCACCCCAGGGGGGACAGGGTCAGGTGGGTGATTCCTCCCACTGCCCAGAGGGGAATGTTGAGGTCTCGATTTGGAAGAGGGCCGCTGAGTCTCTCTGGCTGCCCAAAGAACTGTGATCTGTCCTGGCCGTTCTTAGTTAATTGTTGACATCTCTGGGGGTAGGTGATAAGTGAGTGGCGTTTGCCCTGGGAGGTGGACTGCCTGGGCCCATTCTCAGAGCCCCTTCTCCCAACCTTCCTGTCTCCCCCCAAACCCCCTTGTCTCCCTGAGAGTGTTCAGCTCCAGCACCGCAGGAGGAACCGCCACCCGGGCCTCTGGAAGGGGAATGCCTGGGTCTGACCCCAAGGGGAAATGAAAGTCCAGGCCAGCCACTCCACTACCCACCCTCCCCTGAAACTTTTTCTCCTCCCCTCAGAGCCATGGGAGGAACCTTGCCAGGCTCCAGTGGGAGGAGGCCAAAGGCCCTGAGGACCCCTCTGGGCTTCCGCCAGCCCAGCTCCCTCCTGTGACCTCGCTGTCCACCAGTCAGGGAATCCTGGCTGCCCTTCCCTGCTCTAACAACCCCCTGCCAGCAACAGGGGTTCCCAGGAACAAAGGCAAAGCCAGGAGGCTGCAAGTTTGGCCCCGTCCTCCCTTGACCTTACTGGGGCAGAGGCTACCCCAGGATCCTTCCCTGCTCCCTCCACAGAGACTGCCCCTTTGCATACCTTCAGTTTCTGGTGCCTGCTGCCCCCAGGCAGTGGCCTGGCCCCGGCCCCCCAGGGGCCTGGGCCTGACAGCGTCCCCTTCCCTTGGTTCTGCCCCCTGCCCCCTCCCTTGCCAGCCCCCTCCCCCCCAAGTCCAGTCAGTAGAATCAGCCAATCAGAGTCCTGGAAAAGTGGGGCAGAGGGGAGGGCGGGGGAGCAGGGATTAGGGAATCGGAGGCGAGAGGGAGGGGGTGGGGAGGGCTCAGGCACAGCTGGGGGCAGGGAGCTGGTCCAGAAAGGTCTGGAGGGGTCTGGCTCTTCTGCCAGGGTGGGTGGCCAGGGTCCCTGAGGTCAAGCTTGGGCTCTAGAGGGCTAAGGGTTTGAAGGAAAGGGCAGGATGCTTGGCTTTGGCTCTTGGGCAGCTGGAGGTCTGTACACCCTGTGTCCATTCCCTCCTCTGCCATCTCAGAGTTAAGATGGGGTAGGGGGAGAGCAGAGAGAGAGAGAGAGAGAGAGAGAGAGAGAAGAGACAGACAAAAGTGAGTGAGAGAGAATGGGGAAAAAATGACAGAAGCCGGAGTAAGTGATTGAGAAAAGGGACAGAGATACTGAGAGAGAAAAGAATAGTGAACAATGGAGAGATGGAAGACAGTGAAATGAGAGAGAAAAAAAGAGACTGCAGAAAAGCTGGACACAGGGCTAGACCCCAGGGTGGAAAGACTGACAGAGAGCAGAGAGCAAGGAAGGGAGCGAGAAGAGAGGGACAGATGGTCTGAGGGGCAGTTTGACCACCTCCCCTTCCTGGTCTGTCCCCTCAGGGCTCCTCCCCCCCTGCACAACACCCCCCCTCCACCCCAAGCCTGGCACACCAGACCAGGGCAGCCTTAACGAGCCCCGGGCAGCATCAGGAATGGTGAGAGAAACCTGAGCGCTCCCAGAGTCCCCGGCACCCAGCACCCACCCCTAGCAGCTGGTTTGGGGCTGGCACTTGCCCTGCCCCAGAGCAGCCCAGCTCCTTGACCCTTTTCCCAGCTCTAGATTCTCTTAAGCCCCCATTCCCTCAGGCCCCCATCTCAGAAGAGACAGATGAGTTCTGGAAAAGGGAATAGAAGAAAATACGTATTGTGGAGCCGCTATGTGCCAGGTAATGAGTTCTGAGTATTATCACATTTAATCTCTGAGGCAGCTATGATTCTATGGGGGTAGCTGATACTATTTTTCCCACTTGACGTGCGAGGAAACTGAGGCTCAGAGGAGTTAAAAACTTTGGCTCATGTCACATAGCCTGTAAGTATCAGAGCTGGGAGCTAAATCAAGATCTGCTGCAAATTCTTTCACTGCTACATAACCCCCGAGGACTCTAGTGTCACTCAGAAGGGATGGAGGTCCCAGCACAGACTTCCATCTTGTTCAAGGAGAGGAAGGTCCCTGCACCTTCCTGGGGTTGGAGGAAAACAAACAGCAGTGATTCAGTGCCCTATGGCCAGCAACTCCTCTCCTCCAGGACAAGAACCCAGGAGGGAAAAGGGTGGGGAGGAAGGGGGAGGGAGGATGGAGTGAGGCAAGGAAGCAAGGTGGGTAACTGGACATTCGTGTGTCTCCCCATTTTTGGGTCTACTGAGCTATGAGACGAGGAGAGGGGCAGATGGCAGCTCACGGGCCGAGTGGGCAGAAGCAGAGCTCTCTCGTTTCAGGTAAGCCCAAGCCTCAGTCCCCTCTCCCTTTTTCTGACAATACTAATAGTTGCCACTTGTTTTTTTAACGTTTATTTTTGAGAGACAGAGAGAGACAGAGTGTGAGCGGGGGAGGGGCGGAGAGAGGGGGAGACACAGAATTCGAAGCAGGTTCCAGGCTCTGAGCTGTCAGCACAGAGCCCATGAACCGCGAGATTATGACCTGAGCCAAAGTCGGACGCTTACCCGACTGAGCCACCCGGGCGCTCCATAATAGTTGCCACTTTTTGAAGGCTCTTTACGTGCCAGTCACTGGACATACACCGTCTCCCTGAGGTTGTCTCCACTGCTCAGAAGCTGGGGAACTAGCTCATTTGGCAAATGAGAACAATAGTACTGCCTCAAGGAGTTGTTGAGAGGATTGAATCTATGTAAATTGCTGGCATGCCACAAAGGGAGCTAAATAAATGTTTGTTAAATGAATGAGTCCTCATCTTATCAATGAGGACAATCAGCTTTGAGAGGGGGAATTACTTGACCAAGGTCACACAGCTAGTGAGGGATGTGAACCTGTCTGTCTGGCCCCAGAGACAGGGTTTTCAAGCACTACACTTTTGTAGGTAGACTAGGGATGGGGTATTGGAGGGAAAGGCAGGTACATAGTAAGGTCTGGGGAAGCAGGAAATCCAGGGCTTCTGACATCTGACTAGGTGAGGTCTTCGGGCAGGTTTGGGGGGGTAGGATATCGAACTGGAGTGCGTGCGTGCGTGTGTGTGTGTGTGTGTGTGTACACATGCATGCACGTGTTCTTGCATGGCACACAAGTCAGGCAGGGCAGGGAGGAGCTGGGGCCTGGCTGGGGCAGGCCACTCCAGAGGGAAGCTCATTAGAGTAATTACCTCCAGCAGATACAGCCCCACCCAGCTCTGTGGGGGAATTGCCAAATGCTTTATTAAAGACAGTTCCCAATGCACTTTAGAGGGGATGAACTCTCAGACCCTTGGGTGGATGTCCATCTGTCTCTTTCTAGGTCCTACCTAGCCCTAGGCCCTTTGATCCCACTCACACCGAGCCACAACCAAGCCACATCCAACTCCTTCCATCCCGCTGAAATCTGGTCTTTTTCTTCCTCCCTTTCCCAGAAATTTTGGCCAGGTCAGAGTCTCAGCCCCTTGGCTGTCTTAGGTCAGGTCTGGGGCCTCGAGCCCTTGTAGTAGAGAAGGGGAGTGTCTGCCTTGAGCTAGCTCAGGGAGGGGTCCTGTCTGGTAAGAACAGGGGCCAGGAGAGGTGTTAGGGCTGTGGGTTAGTGCTGGTCTTGGAGGTTGGGCCAGGATGAGAGTGAGACGAGATATATGGTTGGCGTTAGGGTTGCAAGTTGTATTAGGGCCCTAACCCCAGGTGGTGAAAAGCCTGGATCAGCACTGGGTTAAGATGGGGGAATTAGACTCTGGAGCCAAGGGAGGAACTGGATTGGAGACTGGACCGGGATCTCATCTCTAATCCATCTCTTTTTCTCTTCAGGCCTTTTGGCCTCTTCTCCCTCCCCAGCAGTGCCTGAAACTGGGGAATGAGGGGAGAGCCTTGAATTCCTGCGTCCTGGGTTCTTGACCAAATCCCATGTTTCTGTTCCTTTCTGCCTTGACTTCCCTCATCTGGACAGGAGGCAGGTTGAGGGCTGGAAAGGCTTTGAAGTCAAAGATTAAAGGAACAAGGGGATGATTATGAACAACTACTTAAAACATCATCCTTAATAACCCCAGGGTGGATGTAGGCGGGGGCGGGGCCTAAAGGGAGGAGGTGGCCAGGAAGGGAAGAGAGGGAAGATCCCTGGGAAATCTTCCCAACCTGACAGGACAGGGCCTTCTTGGATGCCCCCTCTCCCCATGGGACCCAGTTGGAGAGGACAGTAAGAAAGGCCCAGAACAAGGAACGGAGCCCAGAACCACCATCTGCTTAAACCTGGGCCCACAGTCTAGATCTTAAGCAGGTAGGCCGGGCCCCACCTGCTGGTCAGGGCCACCACGTACATGGACTCAATGGGCCTCAGTATTTGGAAGCTGAGAGCCTACAATGGCATGGCCCGGGGTGGGTGGGTGGGGGGAGGGGGGTGGGCAAGGCCTGAGCCCTGGCTGGCAGTTTCCTCCCTCTCTCCTTTCCTCACAGAGGGCTAACATGCGTGTGGGCCAGCAGGCTTCCCGCCCCTCTGTAGGTGGGCACAAGGAGGGAGTTAACTACAGTGTCCTGTCCCACATCGGGCAGATGTGGTGGGGGTCCAGTTGGCAGACCCAGGCATTTTTCCTGTGGTGGGGTCTTGGTCAGGCTTGAGCAGGTCTCGGAGGTCGTCTTTAGAGCCCACTGACCAGGGCAAGTGTGGCTCACACTGGTTTATTCCGGAAAAGCACGATGCTCCCTCTGGGGCCCGTGCCCAGGGTGGAGCCTGCGTCCAGGGTGGGGCCAACATGCAGGGATTGCACACATTGGAAGAATGTGGGGCCTGTGCTTTGGGGACCTGAGTCCCAGATGTGATGGTGAGGGTCACTTTAGGCTGGGGATAGTCTTCATAGTTGGGTGGGGAGTCTCTTCTTTGCTGGAGATACTCATGGGAAGGAGGCAGGCACCAGTCATTCACGCCTCTGTTCCCTCATTCACTGAATAGGTATAGTGGAGTGTTAGGTGGAGCGGGCAGACGTAACATGGTGAAGGAGTGAGGAGGTACAGGAGGAGGAGAGAAAGAGAGAGAGGAAGGAGGGCAGAAGGGGAGAAAGACCACTAGTGGGAAGTTAACAGGGATCAGACGAAAGAAGGGAAGCCAAAGAGCAAACTGCAGAGGGACCCAGCAAAGGCCGGGCAAGCCCTCCATTGGGAGGCAGGGAGACCACAGGTGTCTGGGCCCGGTTGTGGGGGGGCATCTCCCATCATAAACAGGACCCAGGAACCGGCCCAACCAGGGCAGAGGTCAGAGGTCAGAGGACACAGCAGGCCAGCCTACTATTGTGGAGGCAGGGGCCTGGAGCCCCTGGAGCTGAGGAGGAGTCCAGACGCACAGCTAGTCCCTCTCCTCCCCCACCCAGGGGCTCCCTGGCGATGTAGGTCATGAGGATGGGGTGGCTGTGGCTGAAGGGTTGTCAGAGTCCCGCGGGGGCTCCCCTCCCCCATCCTTACTCTCTCCATTGCCCCTTGTCTCCTGGCGCCCCTGGCCCAAGGCAGGGGTGGGGGTGGGGGAAGAAGGAAGAAGAAGGAAGCTGGGAAGGAAGGGCCCAGGCAGCCAGAGCAAGGAGAGAGCGGGGCAGGTCCCGGCGTGTTGGGGCAGGATGGCTGCGGAGACAGGATCCGAGCCGCAGGGGCCCCGGGAAGGACAGTTTCCCACCCCTGCTTCTACCCAACCCCCTTATCTCCAGCCCTCAGGTTCCCACCTCCCACCACACACACCTCGAAGCTACACCCACCATCTTCTCCCCGCCCGCCCCCCACTTCCTCCTTTCCCTCTTATCCTGGGCCCAGAAGGATGTCGGAGTGTCTGAGCTAAGGGTGGGGGAGGGAGAGTGTGTGCGGGGACGGGTTAGAACCTTTCCCTCAACTCCACTAGGCCAGGACCAGCCCTCTCCCCCAGCCTCTCGTAGACCGTCATATAATATTCATGAGCCTCATGAATACGCAATATCCTCATTATGGGGCGGGGGTCTCACTCGGCTCTGCTCTCTCCTTCACCACTCCCTAAATTACCCGGGGAGACGGCAGCGTGGGGAAGAGGGGAAGAGGGGACCCCCAGATGTGGAGCCAGATGAAGGGGGAGGGGGAGCCGGTCGCTGACGGGCGGCCGCAGTCACCGCGGTGCCGGGAGGTTGGGGGGGTGACCTACTGAGAGGGACCCAGGAGCCCGGAGCCCAGAGCCGCAGAGCCCACTCACCGAGGATCATGCTGGGGACCCAGGCGCCCGGGGTTCCGCGTCGCTCTGTCCCGGGGGCCGTTCTGGCCGGGCTGGGGGTACAGGGGGAGGAGTCGGGGGAGGAGCAGAGGCCGGCCCAGGCGGAGCGGGGGCGGAGCCCGCAGCAGGTGAAGACGGGAGGAGGGGGAACCCGGGCACCCTGGGCTCCATGAGGGGGCGTCTTGACGGTTCCTCGCCCCTTCCTCTCCTACTGGCTGCCCCTGGGTCTCCTGGATTTACCGTGTCGCTGCAGCCAGGGCCGGGGGAACAAGACATCTACAAGACGGTGTGAGGTGACGGAGGAAGCTGGGAACTAAGATGCCTGGGTTCCTGGGAAGGGCTGAGTCTGAGGGCAGGAAGTCTGGTCGTGGGCTGATATAGGGTGGGGGATGCCTCAGTCCTCTGGGGAGGGATGGAGCCTGGGATGGGTGTGACACCTGGGTCCTCTCCGGAGTGACAGGCTGGGCAGGGTCGGGGTGGGGGGAGTGCAGAGAATGTTAAGGTCCTTTGTTTCTTTGACTTTGGAGCAGGATGCCTGGGGGCTGGGTTTCAGGGATGAAATGTGGGGCTGAAGATGGGTCCCAGGTTGATCTCTGGCTGGGGTTCAAATGCCTAGGTCCTCAGGGAAGGTCTGCATGAAGAGAGTTGCAATCAATGCAAAGAGGTGGAAAAAGAAGCTTGCCACCGAGATGATTTATTAGGGCAATCAGAAGATGATAGAGGATCCAGAATTGAGACTCAACCCTGTAGAGAGGACTTGAATTGGGGTGGGGATGGGAGCACCCATCAGGCATCAGGGTCTGAACCCAGGGCATTCACCAAGGTGAGTGTGGATTGTAGAGGACTAGTGTGTGTGGTGAGGTGGAGGGGAGGATGGAGAATAGGGACGAATGTATGGGCTGGGGAGTGTCGGGGGGGGGGGTACAGGACACTGGATGTATTTTAAGGACCAACAGGGGACTCGATTAGAGGTGGGCAACTGGGACCCCAGCATGAGGCTGGAGTCTGGGAGTCTGTGAAGTGTCTGGAGAAGATGCAGCTGCCACAGCCTGGACCTGTCTGTACCTGCCCCTAGAGGGAGGGCGGCAGGAGGACTTCCCAGAATGCCACACGGCCAGCTTCAGGCCAGCCCCCCGCGCCAGAGGGAAAGGAGGTGTAACTGGGAAGTAGAACGCTTGGGATATAAGGAGGGTGGAGGCAGGGAGGAAGAGGTTGGTAGAAGGGTGTTGAGACTGGAGTCTTGGAACAGTCAGGGAAGGGGACTGGGGACTGGCATTCCTGAGTTCAGCAGGGAAGTTGGGACTAGATGGCTAATTAAGGTACAAGAACTTCAGATTCCTGATTCTGAGCTTCAGCAGTCTCTTGCCTTTACCCCACTGATCTGGTTTGACAGAAAGATGTTCCAGCTCAAGGGCAAGAGAATGCTGGGGATTCCAATGCCTTGGTCTTGTTCTGATCCAGAGGCCCAGAGATTTCAGGGGACGGTGGCCTTGCTGCCCAACTGTGGCCTTGGGGGAGAATGTAGGGTCTCTGAGCCAATCAGAGGAGGTCTTGTTACTCCAGCTCCAACCTGCCACCATGTTGTTCAACTCTAGTGTCACAAAGGCTGCTTCTCCCCAGGCCCTGTTACCTAGCCTCCCCCCACCCCACCCCTCACACCTTTCCTTTTCTCTTCCCATTCTTTCTCCTCCTTGGTGAGCTCAGAAAAAAACAGAGTCAGCATCAGGTGTGGTTGATTGGTGATACAGACCCCTTTGCCCTCTGATTTGTCCACCATCCCACGCTGTCTCCAGGGACTCTGAGTTAGGGAGGTCACAGAAGAGACCTCTCAGAAGAGGGGTTGCTTAGCTTACCAAGGTGAGGCAGCTGGCTGGAGGGCGGGGTGACCTTGCAGGCAGCTGGGGGTGGGGGCAGTGTGTGGGGTGAATTCATTATTGATGAGCCCTGCACCCCGGGCTACTAATGAGCCCAGGCCGGTTGCTCTAATTGATGTCAAGAAACTTGAGACCCCCAGATCAGCTTCCCGCCTGCCAGCTGCCTCTCCTGAGTCCCCTCCCCCTCCCTGTACCCCCAGCTGCTGTTCCTTTTCCAGGGCCTCCTTTCCATCGACACACAAACAGATAAGGATAGGGCTCAGGCCTCCTAGCCCCCTACCCTCATGTCCCTCTGGATCACTCAAGTCTCAGGATGAGAGGCAGACATTCTCTGGAAGGGCTGGGAGCTTTGGAAGGGAAACAGACCAGAGCCTGAGAATTACAGTTCAGGGACAGAAAGCCTGGTGCTAGATTACAACTGCGGCATTTCTGAGCCCAAGGAATTCCTTCCTTATGTTGTGCACCCTCACGAGAGACCTTGTCACTCTCTGAGACTCAAAGGTACAGGCACTACACAGACACACCCATGACCCAGCTGAGTGGTCACAGTGCACTTCCCCTCCTCGTTTCCTCCTGCTGATGGTGTAAGAAATCTCAGATCTGCCCCCTGGAATTTGGAGGATGCCAATCCCAGCCCTCCGCCAAGAAGGGGAGTATGAGGTTTCCTTCCTTGAGAATTCCCAGTGTCTTGTTATGCTTCAGCTGCAATCCTTGGAAATACTGGGTAGCTCTTGGCCTCACTAGGTCTCTTCCTCCTTATCAGTCCCTCTTCATTTATGGGTTCTGGGAAGAAGTTCTAGGGTACAGAATTATCAAGAAGTCACGGATTGGAGTGTGCAGCAGCCTTGGTCTCCCAGGAGAGATATTTTTAAGGTGACGTAGGTACTGCTAGGCAGGAGCCTAAGTTAAAAAGAATAGCCCCGGCGATGGGGAAAGAGAACGAGATGGACTTCACGCACTCTCCACCCCCCAAATTCCCACAAATTTGTGGCTATGCTGCCCTCTGGTGGCTGAAGTCTGGTCTAGCATGACATGGACATCTGCCTCCGACAATCCATTAGAATTTCTTCACCCCTCTCCTTCCTCTTGTGGCACATTAGGACAGGCCTTGAAAAGACAGAGGACCCCGAGGGGCTCCCTTACTTTGATTTCTCTTCAAAGACCTAAACCATGTTGGTTAAGAATGAGGGCTTTCACAGTCAGACAAGGCTAAATTCGACTATGCTCTCGCCCTCACTGGGTGACCTTGGGAAAGTTATATAACCTCTCTGGACCTCAATTTTCCCTCATGTAAATGGGGTTAATTGTACCCACTTCACAGGATTGTGGATAGAGAAACGAAATGAGATAAGGTATGCAAACTATTTAACACCCTCTCTACCTACCAGTATACAATAAGCAGTGATAGCAAAACAAAACAGAATAAAAACCTAACTGGCTTTCTTCTGATTTAGTTTTGTGGCTTTTTCTCTCAAGCCATCTCGTTATTGTGATTTAGGGAAGCCCAGGTGAGCATTCTGGACCATCGTCCTCCACCTTCAACTTGGACCTCCCCCTTTGCACTCTTCCCTAATGCTCAAACCCAAAAAGAAGGAATTCTTTCCCTTCTCTCCGGGAGGCGCTGGGAACCAGACCTGGTGGAGCTGGGTGACGGGCAGAGGAGTCAAGTCCTCCATTCACCCCTTCCACCATCACATCATCTCTTTCACCTGAGAGAAGGGAACCCAAAAAGTAGTTCTATAGTTCCTGGGGGTCATACTCCTGGCTCCCAGTGGAAAGAAGCTGTGAAAAACAGACATTTCCTATCCACTGAGCCATCTGGTTCCAGGATGGGCTTGGAAAGAGTGGGGTAGGACACAAATTCCGGCTCTGGTCAGTGGGGGCACCGGGCCGGGTTTATTGCACTTGCAACAGAGTTTAAATAAGTCCCGGATGTCCGGAGCTGAGGTGAGGGGGGGTTGGGCAGGGAGAGAAGGGGCAGCGTCAGTGCAGCTGGTGGGCAGAACCCAAATCCTGCAGGCCCAGGACAGTGGGCTCCCCTTTTTCTGGGGGACTGGGAGGGCCTGCGTCTGGCCAGGCTGAGGTTCCAGATCTGTTGCCATCATGGCCCCTTCAGGGTCCTGGGCAATTCCTGACTTCTTCTGAGTCAGAGGTGGATTGGGCCTCCAGGCCCAGGTCTGGAACAGGCTCAAATGTAGTCCTGGATCGGCTTGGTTAGGTTACCAATGTCTGAGTCTGAGTCCCAGATCAACCCCAGGCCCCAGGTTCGATCTGGCCCCATTAAAGTTCTGAGTCCCCTTGGAGCTGGTTCTGAGCCAGCATCGATCCTCGTTTGGGATCTGTCCTGAGCTGGGCCTGGGGCACCATCCACGGTTAGTGTTTCCTTGTCGGCCCACCAGGGTGGGGGCTGTCCAGAGCTTCCAGGTCTCACTCCCCAGGTTCCAGGTTCTTAGCTGGGGGGCTTCCTGTGGATCTCTGGCAAGGCTGAGAATAGATCTTTGCAGGCTGGAGCTGGACAGTAAGTCCTGGTGGCACATCTGGCCCAGATAACTGGGACTGGATTCCCCAGGTCTGGTTCCAAGCTGTTTTCAGGAAACTCTCTCCAAAATGCAAAGGCTGCAGGGAGGCTGGGGCCTCTATCCCTGGATCTGAGTTCCCCTCTCCATGAGGAGGGCATGTGTAAACGAGGGTCCTTCACAGTGCATGGGGGGAGGGGATCCCCAGCTCCTCACCTCCCGGCTCTGGCCCTTCAAGTATGTCTCTGGGCTGGGGAGAGGAGCTTCTCCCTGGCCCTCAGCACCTTCAGGAAGCGCCCAGCCCCCTCCCTGTCAGTAGACTGAGGGTGGGGGGACTGGGCCTTGAGGCTTGGGAGTCTGGGACTGGGAGGAGTCAGGCATCAGAGGTGGCTGGTGGCTTGAGTTGAGCTTTTTCCATGGCAGTGCCGTATGGGAGGGAGCGTTTGAAGAATCCGAGCTAATGAGAGGGGGGAAGAAGGGAGAGTTTAGATATTCTGGCTTCCATTTCTCCCCAGATCTTATCCTAAGCAGAAATGAAGATCATTCTAATCTTCTAATCTCCCCATCTTGGGAAAGTGGCCTAAATTCTTGGCTGTTAAGACTCCCTCTCCAGGGGTGCCTGGGTGGCTCAGTCAGTTAAGTGTCCAACTTTTTTTTTTTTAGTTTGAGAGAGAGAGAGAGAGGTCACAAGTGAGCAAGGGGCAAAGAAAGAGAGAAGCAGGGCTCACGGGGGCTTGAGCTCACCCGATGTGGGACTGGAACTCATGAACTGTGAGATCACGACGTGAGCCGAAGTTGGATGCTTAACGACCGAGCCACCCAGGTACCCCAAGTGTCCGACTCTTGATTTTGGCTCAGGTCATGATCTCACAGTTTGTGAGTTCGAGCCCCGCACTGGGTTCCATGCTGACAGTGTGTACGGCTTGGGATTCTCTCTCTTCTCTCTGCCCCTCCCCCCTGCACGTGTGCACACTCTCCCTCTCTCTTTCTCAAAATAAATAAATAAGTAAACATTAAGAAAAAAAAAAAAGACTATCTCTCCAGTAGGTCCAATGGGCCAGGAGGGCTAATGCTGGGAGTGCTTTTGGTATACGGGGTTCGTTCATCAGTGCTGTGCTGTGAAATTGCCCCCAGTTAGGCCAGGGTTGGCGAATAGTTTTGAATTCAAGATCCAAGTCTGACTGCTTAATAGTAGCTGCCTCTTGAGAAGGATTCTGAGGCCACTTCTAGGGTATAGTCAAGTGGTGATGGCTGCCATTAATTTTTGTAGGAAGTGATACCACAAATGCCACATATTTGCCACTTGGGAGTAACATTGCTTTTTTAAGTCTAGGCAAGCTTAGCAGCTTGGGTCAAGAGACTCTTTCTGAGCTAGGGGTTTAGAAGGGAAGGATCCGACAGGCAGGCTCAGGATGGCATGCCTGTGGCCAGGGCAGAGGTAGGGGCACGTGGCTGGAGAACCGGTCTGGAGATAGATGCTTGGGACTACGTTGGGTTAAGGGCAGAACTTGACGAGAGGGCGGCCAAGTCACGGGTAGGATGTGGCTGACCTTGTAGAGGATGTAGATGAGCAGACCTAGGAGCAGGAGGCCAATGAGGATGGCTAGGATAATGATCCACAGTGGGACACCGTGGCTGCCTTCTGCCTTGGTCCACTGCACCGCCGTGGCCACCTAGGGAGCAAGTCAGGAGAGGTCACTGAAAAGTCCTTAGTTCTCCCCACCCTACGCTTGGCTGCCACTTGCCATCAGACCAAGACCCACCTCTCACCTCCCATGTTGGACTAACACAATTCTGGACGTTATAAATTCCTCAAAGGTGCGTCATTGTCTCTTACTTTTGGGTCTTCACCCCTGCTGACTCCCCCTCCCCAGAGAATATACCTTTCCTGACTAATTAGCTTGGTAGTTCCTGTTTATTCTTCAGGTCTCGGCTGAAACATCACTTCCTCCAGGAAGCCTTTCCTGACCCTGCAAGACTGCGTTTCACTGTCCCCGTGATGTGTTCCCTTAAATATCCTGGCACTTGTCACACTGTGTTCTCATTGCCCACTCGACCGTGACCTCCAGGAGTGAAGATACTCTGTCCATCTTGCTAATCGTTGTATCTCCAGGATCCAGCCCAGGCTCTGGCACCTAGTAACGCTCAATAAACATCTTTTACAATAACGAGGCCGGCCCCCACCTATGTCCCTGTTCTAGTGCCAGGCCCAGTACTCCAAGCCCTGGTGTCCTTGGCCCAGACCTCTGGCCCAGGTTCACCTGAAGTTCCTTTCGGGGAAGCTGCTGAGGCAGGATTCGGTAAGGCATCTTCAGGGCTTCATACACGGCTTCACACTGCAGGCTGAACGGCTGGTGCTCCCGCTGTGGGTGGGGACAAGGTGTTCGGGGAAGCCCCCCTTAGGATCTAGAGGACACAGGGGCTTCCCCATGATCTGGCTCAGGTTGTGATCTTTCCTATTTTGGACCCATTCTCTCCTGAATATCTGTATTCCTTATATGAGATAACAGACGTGTAATTAAATAGGTGTAACTAAATAATGTATAATTAGATGATGGCATGTTCAATAAAAAGGTTTTTTGAGGGGCGCCTGGGTGGCTCAGTCGGTTGAGGGTCTGGCTTTGGCTCAGGTCATGATCTCACGGTTTGTGGGTTTGAGCCCTGCTTTGGGCTCTGTGCTGACAGCTCAGAGCTTGGAGCCTGTTTTGGATGCTGTGTCTCCCTCTCTCTCTGCTCCTCCCCCGCTCATGCTCTGTCTCTTTCTCTGTCTCACTCTCAAAAATAAATAAACATTAAAAAAAATACATATATATTTTAAAGTTTTTTGAATCATTGATGGGGTTAAACAGCCAGGACACTGCCTGGCCCACAGCGTTTGCTCAGTAAATAACTGCTCTTTACTATTCCTACATCTGCTTGCCTCTCCACTATGGATTCATCTTCCATCTCTGTTGTTTTTATCATTCTCTGCATGCTGGTCTCTCTCCAGTTCTCCCTCCTCTGAACGGGCCCGGAGAGGGAAGCTGTCACTCCCAGTGTGGCCACCAGGTGGCACAAAGGACACACAGCCCAGTCTAAAGGAGGGTGAGGGATGGGAGTGGGAGTGCCTGGATCCCATTCACCAAAGGAGTTGGCTTAAGCACTAGGGAAAGGGAGGGGAAGATCAGGAGGCTCTGAAGGTCAAGGGTCAGGGCTGAGGTAAGGCTCCCTCACTTGCAGGAAGGTCTTGGCCCACACTCGAAAATGCAGTTGCAGACTTCGGCTCTCTTGCCGGTGCAGTGGCCCGAGCTCACAACGCAGCCTAAAACACTCTGCCTCGGGGCATTTCTGGGAAGAAAGGAGAGGCTTGAATGTGGAGTTCTGCCCTTCTGGTGGCTCTGAGAACCCAAGTCCCAGTGTGACTTACCAAGATCTGAGGTCCTGAGGAGGAAGGGCTCCGGCCTGGAGCTTCCCGTCTCTGTAGCAGGTGGTGCTGGGAACCCTCAGGATCCAACTGGAAGAAGAAAGAGACCATTAGGGACCACTCTTGCCCCATCACAGTGTTGAAGTCAGCCAGCACCTGGGTTCCAGAGCAGCTTCCACCTATGTTTTTTTTCAACCTGTTCTTTTCATCCATCCAGTGACCATCTCCTATGGCAAGGCAGCAAGCTCGGTGTTGAAATACAGACACGAACTAAACTTGGTCCTTGGAGTTTACAAGATGTGTAAGTAAATAGTTAGGTTCCCATCCCTGCCTCAGGGCCTTTGAACTGGCTGTTCTCTGCTTGGAATGCTCTTTCCTGAGTCTTCACAAGCAGGTTCATCCTTGTCTTTGAGGCCTCAGTTCAACTGTTACCTTCTCAAGAGATTTTCCCTGATGACTTCATTAAAAGACTCTGGTCCCCTGGCCTTTCCATGTTAACATTGCATGTCGATTACTTTTCAGTACCTGTTAATCTTTCCCTTTTTAATGTGATGTAATATAATGTAAATGTAATTTTTTAAAATGTTTACTCATTTTTGAGAGAGAGAGAGTGTTAGCTGTGGAGGGGCAGAGAGACGGGGGTGGGGGGCATAGAGAGCCCGATGCGAGGCTTGAACTCATGAACCCTGATATCATGGCCTGAGCTGAAGTCGGGTGCTCAACTGACTGAGCCACCCAGGCGCCCCTCCCTTTTTCATTTCATTTCATTTATTTATTTATTTATTTATTTATTTATTTATTTATTTAATTTTAATTGTCTATTACCTTCTACTAAAATGTAAGCTCCATGAGAGTGGGGGCCTTGTTAGTTTTGTTCGGTGAGATATTTCCTGAGCCTATAACAGTGTTCAGTGTAGACACTCATTTAATTAAATGTTGCCAATGGGTAAACAAACTTTAAACCAGGCATTAGGGCCCAGGGAAACAGGTCTGAAGGGGCCTTCCCAGAGAAGGTGGGACAGATGGGCCCTAGAGGTATGCCAGGGCCGGAAGGAAGGGAAGGCTATTCTAGACTGTGTATAAAATGGTCTTTTTCCCTCCCACAGCCTTGAGGTGTCTGTGGTCCTTCTGCCCCTTGTTCAGTGACCTCAGTCCTAAGCTTCAGGCACATCCTGGTTCTTCCAGGCCTCCAGGGACCTTCTTCAACCCCCCTCAGCCTTGGTCCCTCTCCCCATGCCAGTCTCCAGGCCTCTCACCTCCAGGCCCTGTGAGTTGGGGGGGTGACTGGTGGTGCAGTTACCAAGTCCTGTAACCCTGGTCATGTAGAGAAGTTGCTGACCTTCCAGAGCCTGGGGACAGCTGAGTTCCAGCACACCCCGGCTAATGGAGCTGGGGCCCAAGTTGATGAGCTGAGGAGAGGAGAACACAATCATCCTGAGAAGGAAGGGAAGGTTTCTGCCCTATTGAGACCCTGGGTCACTACGGCCCGCCTTCCCCTCCTGCATGTCTCCCACCTCGGAAGTGAAGGAGGAGATCAACAGGTAGAGACAAAATCCTCTCCAGCCAACACTCTTGGAGATGGATCCATCCTTCCCTTCCAAGTCACTTAACTGGCTGGTCTCTCCTCTGGCTTTCCCTCACAAGGACCCTGTCCAGGCCTTCGCCTATCCCTCCCCCTCCCTCCTCTCTTCTTTTCAGTCCCTCTCTCTAGTCCCAGCCATCAGTCACTTACAGTGAGTGGCTCCCCTTTCCCTGTCATTCATTCTGGTCCCACCCCTCCACTCCCAGCAGCCTGCCGGGAACCAGCCCAGTGCCTCCCCGCCCCGGCCTTGACCGTCCCTCACCTCATAGACGTGGTGGACAGCAGGACCCACATCTCCCTCCTCCTGAGGCTGGTCTCGGGGATGCCAGTCGCTCACTGGGAATAGCACTGCCTCGGGTTTGGAGACACTAAAGGGGAGCGTGGTTTAGAGGACAGTGGAAGGGATCCCATATGCACCCTTTCCTAGAAGTATCTCTCCTCCCAGAAAGGCCCCATTTTTGCCCCGGGGAATTTACCCGTTAAGGGAGACCTGGGCCTGAGCCTCCACTGAGAGCCTGAAGGAAACCACTTCGCTTTGGGAGTTGTTGAGATTCTTGCTGTGGGATGGAGGAGAGACTGAGGCAGTGCTGGAGCCCAGCTAAGGAGAATGCCCCCTGCACCAGGCCCCGCCCCCTGCACCAGGCCCCGCCCCACCGGCCCCACTGGTTCCCTACCTGAGAATCTGGAAGTCAAACTGGATGGTTTTCTTTGTGTCCCGGAGATGAGGGACTGTGAACCGCAGCCCCCCCCCAGATCTGCGGGACAAGGAGGGAGGACAAAGGAGCCTGTCAGACTGGGCATTTGCCTCACCCCAGTTCCAGCCCCCTTCCCTATTCCACAGCTGTGCTCTGGAAAGGCTGGTCACTGTCTTCTCAGATCCTCACTCCTGTGCCAGACTTACACTGGCTCCTGCCTTCATGGGGTTTCCCAGGTCACACACCAGCAGGCGGCTCTGGTTCACGGCAAAGTAGTCACAGCTCAGGCTGGAGAAGTTCTGGAGGTGGGGTGGGTATAGGTAAAGCTTTGGTGCCCCTCTGACGGGGTCTCCTCCCAAACCCTGCCTCAGAATCCCCTCTCACCCCTGGGTTTCTGACGAGTCCTGAGTACTCAGCCTCTGGAGGGGCTGTGACCCGAAGCTCGGCCTCATAGGCGCCGCCCTCACCCACGTTCTGGGCGTGGAAAGTTAGGTTCAGGGAGTTCTTGTCACCCAGGTACACGTGGTTCTGCTCCCTGGAGGGGGAACACCGGGTAAAGGACACTGGGAAGTTAATCCCCAAATCAGGACAATGAACCTTAACAATAATAAAATAATAATAATAACAGATACCATTTACTGCGTTCCAACTCTATGGCCAGAAGTAGGCCAGATGTTTTATGTAGATTATTTCATTTAGTCCTTCCAAAAAGGCAGAGAAACGGATGCTATTATTCCCACTATACAGATGAAGAAGCTGAAGCTCAAAGAAGTTGAGTGACTTCCTAAGGTCACACAGCTTGCTAGTATGTCCCTATTCTACCTTTTCAGGTGCCAAGTGCTTCCAAACGCCACATGTTCTGCTATGCGACCTTGGCATCTTGGAATCCCCCAGCTTGCTGTTGGCCTTCACTTACCCAAACACTTCCAGCTGTAGGTCTGGCACACAGATATTGTCTTCTCCACAGTCCAGCAAGATCTGAGCCTGGGGAGCAGGTTAGCCTTGAGAGGTGGACTTTAGACCTCCTCCTGGGCTGAAGGCTCCCCGCTCCAGGGCACTGCCCCCAGGTGCCCAGGCCTCTCTCCTCCCGGGTCTCATCCCTCCCCCATCTCCTCACCTTGTCCTCGATGCGGCTCTTGCTCTGGTAATGTAAGACTGGCCGGAGGCCATGGCTGTCCACAGGGGCTTGGGGGTCCAGGGAGAAGTTAAGGGCGATATGAATCGGGGAGAGCTTGTCTCGGAATTCTGACTCGTTCTGGGGGTGGGGAAGAGGGTTTGCTGTGTCAGGGGGCATTGGGGACTTGGTGGCCCTGCTCCTCAGCCTCTCACATGTCTCTTGGCCCATGCAGGGCCCTCAAGAATCCAGGCGCCCAAACTTGACCATCCGCTTTGTTTCTGAGGCCCTGACAGCCTGCTTCCCAGTTCCTCTGACAGAAGGGCCCCCTTCCTTGCCCCCAAAGTCCTAAGCCTCTCACTGGACTCTCCTAATCTCTCTCTCTCTCTCTCTTTTTTTTTTCCAAGAGGGGCCCCAGTTCTCTGTGACGCCCTCCCCAGGCCAGTCTGTTCTCTGCCCTTGGGCCATACCCTGAGGTAGATCTTCATCTCTCTGCAGTCCTCCCGTGCCCCGTTCTGGATGAGTAGGGTCTGGGTCAGGGTCGCCTGTCTGGAGGCCAGGAACAGTGCCCGCCGTACTCCCCCCTTCTGCTTCTGCCAGTCCAACTGGAGTTCTACTGTGAAGCCTGCAGCCAGGAACATATGTTCAGGAGAATCTGTCTTTCCCTCCTAACCTATTCAGAGAGAAGGGAGGTGCCAAGTTCCCCTCCCCCTCCTCCCCACCCCCTTTCCCAAGGCCTAAGAGATTCAGACAGTCTCTCTCACCAATGGAGTCAGGAACATGTTTTCCAGAAGCATTGAGGCAGAAGCTAAGGTTGATGCTGGAGGAAGACCAAGAGGAAAGCTGGTGAACGGGCACCCTAGCCTCCGGCTCCCCCCCCCCCCAGAAAGACCCAGACTGGGGCACCTCCTTTCGTCCCCTACCACAGACGTGGTTTCTCTGCCCACTCCCAGGCCCAGACTGAGGTATTCCAGACTCAGTCTCTGTAATCTCCTGGGCCCCTGCTCACCAAGCCACAGGGTTCCCCTCCAAGCTGCAGCTACGCTCCTCTGGGTTGAACATGGCAGGGAAGATGGTGAGGGAGGCACTGGTAGAGACGATGGGGCGACCCCTGCCAAGAGTGGATATGGGGTCAAGAGAACTAAGACTTCTCTGGAACCCTGGGCACAGGAAGCTGATGCCCAAGCCCCGGGAAGCCAGTGGCCTTTGTACACTTTCCCAGCCTTAGCCCATCTGAGACGTTCCCCAGTTCCCACTTCTCCCCCTGGAATTCATACCTGTACACCACAGCCTTGTCCACACCAAAGGACCCCACGATCAGATCTGCAAGAAGTCCAGAAACTACCCCTTACAGCGAGCCCCACATTAAGGTCCTCCTTTCCTAACCCTCTCTAGTGTCATTGTTCAAAGGAGGCCGAGGCGAGGGGACAGCACCACCTGGTGGCGTTATCCTAGAACTGCACCCAGGAGCTTAGGAAAATGCAGAAGTGGGGGGAAGGGTCCGGGACCAGGAGAGTTCTCAGGTGAGAGGGGCCTGGGACGCTACTCACCAGGGTATCCGTTGCCATCCAGGTCTCGGCCTCCTCGAAGGGCAGAGCCAAAGAAGTTTGGCGTGTGGCCGGCTGCCCACAGGGGCAGCAGAACCTGGGAAGGCTTAGAGCCTAGCCCCGCTGGGCCCCCAGGGAATATAAACACCACTCCCTGCTGGGTGTCTCCACCAAAGGGAGCTCCAATCGCTACATCTGCAAGACACAGAACACACACTAGTCTGGAGGCCAGGAATCCAAGAATCCAGGCCTCCAGAACCAGAAATCTCTACCGCCAGATCCCAGAACCCAGGTTTGGTTTTTTTTTTTTTTTTTCCCAATCTGTCATTCCCAGTTTTCCAATCTCTTCAAGCCCCAAGACCTAGACAGTGGGGTTAAAGTCAACACACCTCCTAGAAAAGTCACTGGGGGGTCTGGGTATCTTAGCTGACAGCCGCCCTCTCCCCAAACCCCTTCTGACTCAGGCTCCAGACTCCTCCTCAGCTCCTGGGGCCTCTGGCGCTTACCATTGTAGCCATCCTGGTCCAGGTCCCCTAGGGGCGTCAAGGAGCTGCCAAATCGGCCAAACTCATCATGGCCAGTGAGGGTGAGGGTGGGGGTGGGCTCCATGCCAGCCGGGTTCTGCAGGTAGATGTAGACCCTGCCCACTTCCTGAGGCCGCCCATCAGCTGTCCGTTCCATGAGCAGAGGTGCCCCCACCAGCAAGTCGTCCAGCCTGAGGGAAGGGGAAAAGCTAGACACCCTGATACCCTGCCTTGCCACCTCCCCAGTCCCAGTGCCAGGACATCCTAGGCCTCCTGGATCCCAGGCTCTTGCCCACCCAAGTGAGGAGACTTGAGATCTTGTGGTCTTTTAGCTCTCAGCTCTCTCCTTGCTCCTGAGCAAGGGGATGACAGCACAGGAGGAGAACCCAGAGCAAAAGCCTGGAGAAAAAACTCTCCTTGGATTTTTCTGTCCTACCCCCCGCTCTTTGGTCTTGGATCTGGGAAGGGCATCGTAGTGTGCCCTCTTCCCACTACTCACCCGTCCCCGTTGACGTCTGTGGCAGCCACTGCATAGCCGAAGTAGGACGCCATCTGGGGTGGGGGTGGACACAGAGGCAGCACTGGGTCAGAAGTAGGAGGTCACTCAACAGGATCAGCAGGGACTGTGGCTGGGGAGGTCAGAGACTCCAGGGAGCCTGGGCTCACTGGCTTATGCCTGGGACTTGATTGGCAGAGGGCCAGGCTGGGTTGTATGTGGGGGCTGTCCTCACCTGTTCCCCTGAGAAGTTGTAGAGGGATCGGATGTCTGAGCCATTGAGGATGGTGACCTGGGGATGATGAGATATACCCATTGGTCCCGGACTCCCAGACCATCCCACGGATAGAGAACAAACAGGTACAGGATATTCAGGGGGAAGGCATTTGCTGGAGACACAGACCGCTTGTTTGTTAATTCCCTCCTGACTTTGCTCTCACACCCCCATCTCTGTGCCAGGAAGCTCCACCACAAGGCACCCTCACTATTTTTCTCCATCACTTATCAACTACTGACAGAGGTTACGTTTGTCTGTCTGTTGTCCATCTCTACCCATTAGAATAGAAGACCAGCGGGGGCAGGAGTTTGGTTTTGTCCTTTGCTTTCTCCCCAGAGCCTGAAGTCGTGCTTGGTGAGCAGCAGACAGTAATTATTAGTTGAACGACTGAATGCATCCTGAGACCTCAGGCGTCCCTCATCCTTCAGGCCTCCCAAACCACAAACAGCTCATGTCTCCCTTTGGTCCCCCCTCAGTGACTGGCCCCACCAGTCCCCTGGTCGCTTGGCTCCTTGCCCCCTTCCCCACTCTCGCTGCTCCTACTCTGGGGTGAGTCCTCTCCCAGACTGCTGGACGGCCCCCCGGCTCTCTCCCTGCCTCCATCACCCTACCCCGACTGCCTCAGTCGGACTGATGGTCCCAGAGCAGATCCAGGAGGGGCACTTCTGGCTTGGAAACCCAGAGTGATTCCCTGCAGCCGCTGCCCAAATTCTCAACTTCTCGACTGGTCCTCTGATGGATGCCCTGGGGAATCTGGCCCCAACTAATCTGTTTTTCCTCAACCTTTCCTTATTCCTTTCATGCTCAGTCAGCCCACGAGTCTGCTACAATGGCCTGACTTTTTTCCTTTTCTGCCATGCTCCTGTCTAGGATGCCCTCTTGCCACATCTCCACAGATCCTTCATAGAACCTTCTCTGATCCTTTGCCACTACGTGGATGGAACTAGAGGGTGTTATGTGAAGGGAAATTAGTCAGAGAAAGACAAATATCATACGACTTCACTTATATGGGGGACAAAACAGATGAACACAAAGGAAGGAAAGCAAAAATAATATAAAGACAGGGAGGGGGACAAAAGAGACTCTTAAATATGGAGAACCAACAGAGAGTTCCTGGAGGGTTTGTGGGAGGGGGGATGGGCTAAATGGGAAGGGGCATTAAGGAATCCACTCCTGAAATCATTGTTGCACTAGATGCTAACTAATTTGGATGTACCTTAAAAAGGAAAAGTAAAGGGGCGCCTGGGTGGCGCAGTCGGTTAAGCGTCCGACTTCAGCCAGGTCACGATCTCGCGGTCCGTGAGTTCGAGCCCCGCGTCGGGCTCTGGGCTGATGGCTCGGAGCCTGGAGCCTGTTTCCGATTCTGTGTCTCCCTCTCTCTCTCTGCCCCTCCCCCGTTCATGCTATGTCTCTCTCTGTCCCAAAAATAAATAAACGTTGAAAAAAAAAATTCTTTAAAAAAAAAAAAAAAAAAGGAAAAGTAAAGAAAAAAAAAAACAAACCTTCTCCGATCCATTCCTGCCCTAGAAAAGTAGGTTATTCCTTCCTCTTAACTGCTATATCCTCTTAACTGCTTTTCTGAAACTTCTCATCGTGCACAAAGAACGCTGACTTTGGACCAAGACGGATCTAGTTTAAAATCTCTCTCCAGCCCCTTACTAACTGGGTGATCTTAAACCACTTACTTGGTCTCAGAGCCTCAGCTTTCTCACGTGGAAAAGGTGTATGGTATTATCTACCCGCAGAAGCTTGTTGTGAAGAATACACATCATGAGAGGACAGAGCCTGACGCAGCAGCTAGCTTGTGTAATAGTAGATACACCTCGGATTATAATTGTATGTGTGTCTTATCTTACATACTTGATTAGAAGCACCTTACGAGATGGGGTACGGTGTCTTATTCATCTTCTTATCTTTGACCTGGCCTTCATAAATGTTGTTAATTGAATGAACTCCTATGGCCGTCTTATCTGTGTCCTTTCTAAAGCGCTTCTCACGGTCTAATAATAACAGCTACCAATTGTACACCGCCTCATAGTTCACTAAGAACTTTCACAGGCGTTATCTCATTTCATCCTTACAAGAGCCTCGTGAGGTCAGAACTATTATTATCCCATTCTACAGAGAAGAATGAGGCTCAGAGAGGCTAAGTAGGTCTGGGGATTTTGTGGAATGCAGCGGGGGGTATATGAATAAATAACAGAATGACTCATTCAGAGTAAACGCCAGTACTTGAACCCAGGTCTGCCTCCAGAGCCCGTGTTCTGATCCACTTTTTGAACCCTCACAAACTGCCGTGCATGGTTCTTTGTGATTAACCAGGGGAGGGGAAGGGGAGAGAGGGAGGGAAGGTCAAGTTGGGTCTTACATAACCATAAGTGAGGTTCCCTTTGGGCACGCCAGCGACAAAGTCTGCAAAAGAAGAGAAAGTTGTGGGCTAAGGGAGGGGAAAGGGAAATCCGACCAGCAGGGTGTCTGGGTTCCTGTGGCCCTAGGTCCTGGGTCTCCATTCGTCCCCTCCCTTGGCCCCCTCCTGGAGACACACTCACCTTCTGTGTCATCACCACTGAATTCACCCACAGCCACAGAGTATCCTGGGGGACAGGATGGGTGGATATTAGTATTCCTGGGGGGACCCCTCTGCTGTGGCCCATCCTTCAGTTCCTTCCCCAACCCTACTGGGCCTTCCTACACAGCCTGCACACAAGTAGGGCAGGGGGACAAAGGATGCCCGAATGGAAGAAAAGAGGTGGGGGGGGGGTGCAGGGGTTGGGACAGGACCACTGGAGGTTCTTCCCCCCTATTTCCTCCCCGGGGCTTACTCACCCAGGTAGCTGTCATCGTAGATGGAACTGGCCTGGCGGGTCTGCAGCTGCCCCTGAACCAGGTTGATCAGGTACTCGGGGTAATAGGATTCGGCAATCTGTTCTTGGGTGGCCGACAGGATCTGGCCTGGGGAAGGGGGTGAGGAGCTGGACGGATGGAGGAGGAGGGTGGCAGGGAGGGGGGCGCTGGGAGCTGATTGGGTGGGATTGCAGAAGTCTGGTTTCAGGAAGGGAAGCTTGTGGAGGGTGGTGGAAAAGGGTACAGAAGTCTCAAGGAAGGGAGAGGAGAATCTGGGCAGGGAGGGAAGAGGGAAGGACGGTGACCTCAGACTGGAAGAGGGATGAGAGGCTGTGTGCCAGGGGACTAAGGGACAGCAGAGGAAGGACTTACCTTGCCAGAAGTAGCTCCCTGGTCCGCCCAGGACCACGCGCCCAGTCTGTGGAGGGAAGGAGAGGAGTCCACATCTGGTCCTGACCCTCCTGGGACACCACCCACAGCTGCTTCTCTCCCAGCCCACACTCTTACCTTGGTGAACTCAGCACTGAAGCCCCCTTGGCAGTAACCCTGTCCTGCGGCCCAGCTGAAATCTGTGAGGGGAGAAGGTGGTGGGAAGGAGCCCGGCACAGACGGGTCACACAGGAAAGGAGAGAGAGCTGAACCAGAGAAAGGATCTCCCTGGACCAGACAGTGATCAGAAAGGCTAAGCGGGGTGGGGAATCACAGGGAGGAGGCAGACACAGGGCACATGCCCCTCCTTGCCCTACCTGAGCGGCAAGGTGCATACTCCAGAATTCGGGTGAAATTGTCCGTGGAGAGGTAGCAGGTGCCCACGGGATCATTCAGCGGCTCCTTCTCTGTGCGCCAGCTATATAGAGGAGCACAGGCCTGGCGGGGCCCAGGAGGAGGGGGCTTCAGGTGAGTCCAACAGGGCCTCCCCCACTCCCTCAGGCCTCTGCTCCATTCCCCTGGTCACACCACACCACACCACTAAGAGCCACTGTCAGCCTGCCGGGCCCTCACCAAAATGGAGGAGCCGTGGGCTCGAACCGTCGCTCCAAACCACTGCAAGGACTTGTACTCCACAGGCTCCTCTCCCTCTGGGCTGGGCAGTAATGACTCCAGGAGTCGAGAGCCTTGGAGAAGTGAGAAAAGGGAGTCATGCCGGGCTGTGGATGGCTGAGCCCTAGAGCGGCCCCCACTCTCAGTCTGGGGGTGCCCGGGCACTTGCAAGCCCTGAGCTCCATGACTCACTGGGAGGAGTGGGGAGGGGGTTTCAGAGTCTGCTTTGTGTAGCCTGACTCACCCCTTCCCTGACACGTGTGCATCCACGGGTGCGCACACAGAACCTAGCATTTCTAGAGTTGCTGTCCCCTGGTGCCCCTGCCTCCTCACCCAGCTGGGACAGGGACGCTTGAAGTGATGTGGGGCCACGGGGGTGGTAAGTAAGAATGGCTGTTTCCCGAGAGGGCAGTCCTCTGGCTATGCTTCTCTGTACCTGGGTCGGTGTCTCTAACAGCACCTTGTCCCATCCCTTCTTTTCTGGCTCTTTCTCACAATTCTGGATCTCTGTTACCTTATGTCTCTCTCCCAGCATCTGTCTATCTCTCCAAGCCCTATCTCTGCTCTCTATAGTACGTTTTTTTTTCTTTCCTTTGATTCTCATCTGTCTTTCAGATTTAAAAACAAAAGTGGCGGGGCGGGCAGGGAGCCTGGGTGGCTCAGTCGGTTGAATGGTGGAGTGCATCTGACTCTTGATAACGGTTTGGGTCGTGATCACACAGTTCATGGGATCGAGTCCTGCATTGGGCTCTGGGCTGTCAGCAGAGAATGCTTGTGATCCTCTCTCTCCCTCTCTCTGCCCCTACCCTGCTCTCTCTGTCTCTGTCTCTCTCTCTCAAAATAAATAAATAACTAAACTTAAAAAAAAAAAAAAATGAATGTGTTTCATGATCTTATCCCTGTCCCTGCCATCATCTCCGTGTTTTTATCTCTCCTCTTTTTGTCCCTTTACCCCAGTCTTTATCTCTGGAGCCAGACTGTTCAAGTTCATGCCCTGGCTCCACTATTTACTAGCTGACTTTCGACAAGGGACTTAACCTCCATTTTGTCATCTATAAAATGGGGCTAATACCTCACACGGTACTGAAAGGATTAAGTGAATTAAGTGAGTTAAGATATGCCGGGCGCTCAGGACTGTACCTGGCACAGAGCAAGTGCTCTTGAAGTGTTCGTTAGCTGTTATTGTTTATCTTTCCATCTGTCTCCCTCCCAGCCATCTCTGCATCTACTCTGGGCCTTGAGCTCCCTGAGGACAGTGGTTTCATCATGTTTCAGTCCCCTGCAGCACCAGCACGGTGCCTGGCGTGCACTGTCACTTAGTCAGTGCTTAGTTAAACGGACTGAAAAGTCTGTGTGACTCTCCCTGTCTTTGTGTTACTGCCCTGGCCTCCCAGAGTTGTGGGTGATTCAGGGGAAATGAGAGCCACGTGTTTCTGAATCATGCCCGCCCTCCTTGGGCTGGGCTGGACTGGGAACATGGTGTGAGTGCCACGGGAGTCGCTGCACGGCTTCTACACTGAGCTGGAGCACCAGAGCCTGGAGGGAACGTGGCCGTGGAACTGGACAGGCTCCACCCCTCCCTCAAGGCACCCTTCGGCCCGCCCCCAAGCCGCAGTACCACCCCCAGTCCCTTCCTGAGCTTCCCCGCCTACCAAGGAGGTTACCTTTACTGTCAAATTCAATGGGGGTGCAGTGTACCGGGCTGGTGCCCCAGGGACAGAGGTAGACGGCACCACCCTGCAGCACTCCCGGCTGGCTGGTGTTGGCCTTGGGAGCTCCCACCAGCACGCTGACCCTGTGGAGGCGAAAGGAGAGGCGGTTCAGAGTGACTCCTTCTCTAGTCCCCCCAGGCCTCTGGGCCAGGGGCTGGCCGGGGGGTGGGGTAGATGCCCCCTGGGTTGTATTTATATCTCAGAAGATGCCACAGATGCCAGAGGCACAGGCTGGAGTCAGGCGGTCCCCATGTGGCGCTGTCACTAACACAACAACCACCCCCCTCCACCACCTTCCCTTGTTATTAAAGAGAGGAGGAAGCGGAGTCAGTTCTGAGAAAGGAATAGGGGCACCAGAGGGCCCGAACCCCATCTTCTCCATCTCCACTCTGGACCTGCCGGCATCGGATATGCAGCCCCTGGAGCTCCAGGGTCCTCTCATCCTCTCACCTAGCCTCTACCCTCTCGTCCCAAGCCAAAGTCCTTCTCTGGGCCAAGACCCAGGCATCGGGCTGCCCAGCCCTGGGGTGTGTAGGAGGAAAATGTGAGTCTTGGGAATCAGTCAGTAGAAGTGGAGAGTGGAGCTTGGAGGATGGTGAGGACAGATTCCCCTGGGCTCTGGGGTAGAGCTCCCCATCTTGGCTGGGTTTCTGTTCAGCCCCTGAACCCCTTTCCCGCACACCATCCCTAGGAATCTGAATTCAAATCTTGCTCTCCTGGGGTGTTAGCTCTGAACACGGTGCTTCGAGACGATGAGGAGAAAGTTGCCTTTGCTGGGGGTCCTATGTAATGGGGTGGTCAGAGTTAAGGTCCCGGGCAATCTTCTCACCTTCGACTCTGCCTCTATCATTGTCTTTGAGGTCCCTTGTCTCCAAGGTCTCCATGCAGCCATCAGCCCTCTTGATTTTCTCCTCCAGGGTCTCCCACAAGGACTGCATCTAGCAGCTGGGGGCAACTGGACCTGGCCCCTGGGCCGGTGTCCCTGCCAGTCTGGCCTCTACTCTCCTCCCATACCTGCCTCAGACACTGCTTCTCAATCTCTCTGTCCCTCTGCCCTTATGATTACTTGCTGTCCTCGTTTTGGTTTTTTAATCCTCTCTCTTGATCTCAGATCTTGTGTTCTTCATCTCTACTCTTTCTGGCCCCCTTCAGCTTTCAACATTCCCGGTGTCATCCCTTCCCTGATATTTGGGTATGTTCCCTAGCTTTTCTTACCAAGAAAGAGCCCGAGTGGGTTAGTATGGTAGAGGTCCCAAAAGCTAGGGGTGTCCTCCAAGAGGACCAGGAAGGGCAGGGGTGAGTGGGGTGGGGTTCAAGAGGAATAATGGATGGAAGCAACGAGGGGGCAGGACCATGGTACTGAAGGGGGAAGTGAGGAGTGGGCAGGGAGGAAGGGAGGATGAGAACAGAGGAGGGAGAAGGCAGGGTCCAGAGGAACAGGAGGGGGGCCAGAGAGGAGAGTTCCTGGAGTGAAGGGGGGTGGGGTGCGAGCCCTGGTTACCCTGGGGACAGGAAATGTTTACTGCCTGTGGCTTCCTGTCTGTTTCCAACCTCTCACTTCTCCGTTTGTCTCCCACCCGCAGGGCCCCACCCCTCTCACTCAGGCATTACATCCAGTTGAAGGGGGTGGGAGCTGGCGACTTGGAAGGCAGGGACCCAGTCAGCTGCCAGGCCCACAGCTTGGTGGCAGGCAGAGAGTGAGTGCATTGTCCTGGGGCTGGGTGAGGAGAGAGGGGTGCAAGCCTCTCTTAGTAGGGGCAGCCCCAGAGAATAGCTATGATACAGGAGGCAGTGAAAAGAGCACTGGACCATGAGTCAGGAGTTCTGGGTCAGGCACCAGCTCAGTGTGGACTTGGGCAATATCCTTTCCCTTCTCTCTGCGGGTGAAGAGGTTGAACAGGTTGTCTTGAAGTCTCTTGGAGCTCCAGCACTCCCTTTCCAGGAGAGCACGGGGCTGCAGCCAAAGGACCCTGCTCCCACTCCCAGTTTTCCCACACCCCTTGCTCTTGGGGAGCAGCTGAGCCTGAGTGCTCCTAGGCTGGCTTGTGGAAGAAGCTTGGAGCCTGGCAGGGTTAGAAGGCGAGAAAGACCTTACAAAGCCTGGGAAGCCCACAGGCTCGTGAGCCAGGGGTGTGTACATTGTAGCTGTGGGAGGGTTCAGGAGATGTGGTGTGCAGGCAAGGGACACAGACTCAGATGCCCGTCCCCACCCCATGACTTATACCTGCGGGTGCAGTGGCCCTTCCATCCCAATAAACAGTGCCAAGCAAAGTGCCTGGTGTCAGAGTAGGCACGTCACCGAGCTTATCGCTGTTCTCCCTCTCCTAGTTCTTGCTTCCTAAATCTGGCAACAGTTGGGCCCTCTTAGGGGTCCAGGAAGGTAACAGCGGAGCGTCCTTGCACTATTTTCAATATTTCAGAAAGCCTAACGGAAATCATGCATTTACCTGATAAGGTGGCTGGGCTAATTAAAACCTCAAGGGTATCTGCTTTGGGCTATAATTATATCAACTGATGTAGGGAAGCTGGTTATATCTCAAATTGGTTGAAAGCTCTGATTGGAGGCTACACATGTCTTCTTGTTCTAACTTCTAGTTGATAAAAAAAAAAAAAGACAACAGGGAAAAGGAATTAATTATTCCTTATTAAATGCAGTTTGGCAGATAAACTCTTCTAAAATGCCGAGTTCAAGGGAAGAAATCATTGCCATCATTTCTTTTGAAACCTCAGATCCCTGAAATTCTAGAGTTGGTTCTCAGAGACACGGACCACCACAGCTGCAAGGCACCAGAGAGAGCATCCACTGGGTTGAAGACTTCCTTGCAGATGCCTTCCCTGCAGACTTCCTGCCACATGACATTTGAGGAGGCCAGTTTGGTCCTGACAGTCCTCCCCATCTTCTTTTAGAGCAACCTCTTTTTCCTGTTTTATACAGAATGCCCTGGAAAGATATTGTTTGATATTAAACAAAAATACAGAAAAAACTTGTTGTGGTTTTTTTGTTTGTTTGTTTTTTGAGAGAGAGAGAGAGAGAGAGAGAGAGAGCGAGCGAGCACACTCAAACGGGGTGGGGAAGAGGGTGAGGGAGAGAATCTTAAGCAGTTTCCAGACCCAGCACGGAGCCCGATGTGGAGCTCAATCTCACCAACTGTGAGATCATGACCTGGGCCAAAATCAAGAGTCGGACGCTTAACTGACTGAGCCACCCAAGTGCCCCCAAGAAGAAACTTTAATTACAAGATTGCTGACCTAGTCCCATGTTCTCATTTTACCAAGGAAGTTAGGGAACATGGCCAAGGTCACTCGGAATCCTTCCTGACATAAGAACCAGAAGCCACGAATCCTTATTCCTAAGCCAAGGTTCTGGTCTACCCTGTTGCCAATTTACCCCCTTCTCTCCCCTCTACTATCTCCCCAGCCAGGCTTCTGATTAACCAAGTTCCTGTTCAATACATGGTTACTGTTTGACTCTGTTGGCCTGGCAAGATTGGGGGCAGGGAGTGTCAAGTGGATCAGGGCCCAGCTCCTGTAGGTCCTATAGCAGCCCTGGCCAGGCCCCAGGAGGACATCTACATCCCCCAGTGTGTTCTCAAGAGATATGTCCGGCTGCTTGGTGAGGAAGAGTTGTGGCAGTACCAGAAGAGAAAGAGAGCTGGGTTAAGGCTGAGCATCTTTCCAGCTGGTGACCTGGGCCAAGTCACTTCTTCTTTCTAAGCTTTGGATTCGCTCCCTATAAAATGATGGATTGCCCTCGAATGGTCCCTAAGCCAATTTCTATAATTCCTGAAGCATCGGCTTTATATGTGCATATAATATGGGGTAATGGTGTTTCCTCTAAGGCAAAGATTTTTGTAGCCATCCGGTGGGAAAATTGATATGACAGTGTTAAGGAATGTGAGGGACCATTATTACGACCACTACTATAAACAAATACTAGAAGCAAGTAAGAGATTGGGGGCGGGGCGGGGGGGAAAGTTAGACAAAGAACTAGGTGATATCCAAGGAGGAGAAAACCAGAAAACAGAAAGCGACCCTGTAAAAATCATGCCTCCCGTGTACTGATCACCTTCTATGGACCAGGTGCCTTTTGTATATATTGTCTCATTTAGTTCTCAGAACAGGTTCATAAATTAGGTGTCTGATTCTCGTGAAAACACTTTGAAACAAACACAGAGCTTAAGTAACTCGCCCTAGGCCACACAAAGAACAAGTGGTGGGGCCAGGACGCACGCCCAGCTCTGCCTGACTTAAAGCTTGGCCCTTTCCTGCCACATAAACCTCTCTTGTGCTCACCCTGCCCTTTGATGCTGTTTCAGGGTTCCTGTGAGAGGGGTTGTAGGGGGAACAAGAACACTGAGGCCCTCCGTCTCCAGGATGATGGCCCCAGATGGGGGCTGTGTTTGTCACCACTGGGCAGGAAGGGGTTGCAGGCCCAGCTGTGGAGGGAGGAAGGTCACTGGGGAGGTGGATTGTTCAGAGCCCTATTCTAAGGGTGTATTGTAAGAGAAAATGAGAGGGGAGGAGTGCAAGCTGGACACCTGGGTTCTCTTGGGAAGAGAGATGAGCAGGAGGGGATGGGGGAGCATGAGAAAGCGGGGTCCCGGTTTGGAAGACTGCTTTAGGGCCTGTAGGATCAGGCCAGGGGCCAGAGAGACACCTAGGGAATGGGAGTGTGGGAAAGTCCAGATGTTTTAAAGGAGTGTTGGAAAAGGGAGATGACACTTTAGCTAGGTGGGGGTGGGGTACGAGCGAGGTTAAGAGCCAGACAACTGGATTTACCCTGATATGGGGGAGGATCCCATCCCCTCCCTGCCGGGTCTTCTCTATCCCATTAGGGTTGTGGTAAGCAGTTTGAGGGGGCCTGGGGGAGGCCAGGCCTGGCAGAGACTCCAGGCCAGGGTGATGCAATGGGGTTTGGGCAGGAGGCCAGGGGGGGGGGGTGGGGTGGGGGTTGGGTGGGGACCTTGAATAGCGCAGAACCAACAGCTGGGGCCTAATCATCTTTCTTTTTTCCCATCCCCACATTCGTTCTCCAGACAAAGAAGAAATTTGTGTGCCCCCCCCATTGAATTAGCTAGATTAACCCCTTTCCTCCAAAAATTAAAGAAAACGCATAAAGATCAGTTAACTGTATCCTATATAAAAACAGCTCACCTCTGACAGAACTTCTATCAAACCCTGAGACATTGGGGTTGGGGTGGTGGTGGTGGGGACCAGTGGAAATTTCAGAGCTCAGAGACGGAGAAGGAGGATTTCCCAGTTAGTGTGGAGGATCAGGAATCTGGCACCTGGGAGTCCCTGGCCGGGCCCAGGGGCAGCTAGCTACCTTCTCCTCTTCCTTCCCAACCCCCCACATTTAAACAAACACTCCTGTTCCCATGTTGCCTCAGCTCTAACTCCGGTTTCCCTAAGTCTATGGGCTCCCCACTTTCCAGGCGGTCAGGTCCGGTCTGCTTGTCACCCTGCTGAGCTGGGAATGAGGACCCTCCTTTGAGACTTCTCCAGTCCTCGATGTCCTATGTTATGACGCTCTGGGGCCCAGCGAGCCCGCGTCTCCCCAGCTTCCGACCCCAGCCCTGGAGTCCGGTCTCAGTCCAGCTCCAGACTACAGGCTACAGGAAATCGGCATTTCTCTTCCTCCCAAGAGCTAGAGGAAGAGGGAAACCGCCCACCCCCCTTCACGCGCGCACACACACCCCTCCCGACACATCCGAGCACCCGCCCTTGGCCGAGCCCGCCACAGCGCCGGCGCCCCCAGTGCCCGGGTCCCGGGACTCTCCTCAAGTTCCCGGGTCCCCTCGTCTGAACGGAGATTGGGGGTGGTGGGCGGAGTAGGAGCCCGAGGAGAAAGGGGAGGGAGCCGCCATCCCCCTCCCGGGTCTTTCCTAGTCTGAGCGGAGGGGGAGGGGAGGATGGGGCCGGTCCCCATTTAACCTCCGGACCCCCTCAGTCTCAGACTCCCCTCTTACTACACACAGCTCATTCTACCACGACCCGTCCTCCCTCCGCACAATGGCCCTCAGGAGTCCCGAGGTCCCGCAGGGCTCCAAAAAGCCCTTCCCGGCCTCCGCGCCCCCTCTCCGCCCTCATCCGCCCCGGGTCCCCGCAGCTCACAGATCTCAGCCAGAGACCCGCTGCTCTCCATTCGTGCGTCCTCCTTTTCCTTGGCCCCGAGACCCTTGCCCAGACCTCTCCAGCTTCCAGTTTCGTGTCTTCTCCCCACCCCACACATGTCTCCCCACTGATCTCAAACTCCAGGCGCCCAGCTCCACGCCGGCCACTGTCCCCTCCCTACTCCCGCGCGGGCCCCCAACTCTGGCGCGGGCCCCCAACTCCAGCCCTAGTCCTGCCAAACTCCGCCTCTCAGACTCAAGCCTTGGTCCCCTCCAGACTCCAGCCGCGCCCCCAGTCTCCAGCCCCCCACCCTCCCAGCCCCCATCCCGCCACTAACCCTCCTCACTCACCCGTCCGTCCCCGGCCGGTAAAACTCCACCGAGAAGCCGAAGAAGGAGCCCGGGGGCCCAGCGAGCACAGCTGGGGCCTCCGCGTCTAAATTGAAGCCCCCGACCCTGGGTGGCGGCGGCAGCAGCAGCAGCAGCAGCGGCGGCAGCAGCAGCAGCAGCGGGGGTCGGCGCCGGGGGCCCCAGCGCAGTTGCACGGCGTGGAGAGGGAACCCTGGTGCCCGTCTCCCCATAGCGCCCGCTCTTCCCTGTCCTGGGGCCACCGACCCGGAGCCGCTTCCTAAACCTCCCAGAGGCGAATGACTCAACGCGGGGAGGAGTTTGCCAAACTCCCGGCTGAGCCCTCCCCCCGCCGGCCGGGGGGGCGAGAGGGGGGGCATTCCTGGGTCCTTGGAACGCTGAGCCCGCGCCCCCCACCCCGAAGGGGCGTGGGGGGGGGCCGCACCTCTCCACTCCCCTTTCCTTAGCCCCAGCTGGAGGCCGGTTGTCTGGACTGGGTCAGACTGGGCGGGTTTGGGTTTCCCCCCTCCTTCTCTCTGCTTTCCCCTCCTTCCTCCCCCCTCCTTTCCAGATGTACAACGTAAACGCTCTCGGAAAAGGAGTCGGAAAAAGGGAGCGGAGAATTTCCTAATGAGGAAAGGAATCACCTCTAAAGGGAGGAGGGAGCCTGTATATGTGTGTGGGGGGGTCTCCCTCATTCCTTCAGGGAGGAGACTTTGGGGTCTAAAGAGACAGGAGACACCTCTGGCATCTAGCCAACTGGGATTCCCCTTGCCTTCCCGGGCCACTGGGTGCCTGGGTTCTTGCCAGCTGGATTTGAGACTCAGGAGTTGAGGTACAGAGTGCTCCCGGGCAGCCTGATCTGATGGGGGACCTACCGGGGCTCCTCGAGTACTGACGCCCCCTCACCCCCTCCTCCAAGCTGCTAGAATTGAAAACCCAGGAGTTGGGGATCACTCACCAGGAAGATTCTACTTCAGGTCACCCCCTTCTTGGCTGTAGGGTATGGAAACCTCTTTTGAGACCCTCCCCAGAAACTGGCAGTTGACCAAGAGCCTGGGAGTGGTTGGGAGGGGGGGTGCTTTGGGCCCCTCAGTGACTTCTTGACCAAACTGGCCTGAAGAATTGTAGAATGGGGTGGGGTGGTTGGTGGTGGTGGTAGCGTCTTGCAAACGCACCCAACCTTTAGGTTCTTTAAGCTGGAACCCAGAACCCATTATCCCCGGATCCCCTGTGAATATAGAGGAAGAGACTCTTTCTCAAGGGAAGGCAGTGACCCCCTGCCCACCCCTTCCCCCAGCCCTGGCTCTGTGTGATGAGATCACCTTTCAGGATTCTAGTCTTTATCTTAGTCTGGGGGAGGGGGACCAAGGGGCCTTGATTTTCTCCTAAACTTTCCTTCCCCGCCCCCTTCCTGCCTTTTTCCTCCAGGACTTCTCCCCTTCCAGAATAATAATCCCCCAAATCAAACCCTGCCTCTTCTCTTCCCCAGGCCCCTGACCCACTCTGGCCTGGGGGACTCAGAATGAAAGTACCCAGAGTCAATGCTTTTTCCTTCCACAGGAGTCTCCTCCTCATTCTGCTACTCTACTTCCTGTCCCAAATCACCCAGCTGTTTTTTTAAAAGCCCCTCTCCAGGGGCGCCTGGGTGGCGCAGTCGGTTAAGCGTCCGACTTCAGCCAGGTCACCATCTCGATCTCGCGGTCCGTGAGTTCGAGCCCCGCGTCAGGCTCTGGGCTGATGGCTCGGAGCCTGGAGCCTGTTTCCGATTCTGTGTCTCCCTCTCTCTCTGCCCCTCCCCCGTTCATGCTCTGTCTCTCTCTGTCCCAAAAATAAATAAACGTTGAAAAAAAAATTAAAATATTAAATAAATAAATAAATAAATAAAAATAAAAGCCCCTCTCCAGAGCCAGCTGCAGCCCAAGGGAGAGGCCAGCTGGTCCGA
Organism: Herpailurus yagouaroundi; assembly: GCF_014898765.1. NCBI lineage: Eukaryota > Metazoa > Chordata > Mammalia > Carnivora > Felidae > Herpailurus > Herpailurus yagouaroundi. The sequence continues at coordinate 1,096,357 of NW_024412407.1, read as the reverse complement.
CTGTGGGGTGATGCCGGCCCCCATCCCACCCTCACATCTTCAGGTCCTGACCCTTTGTTAGGCGAGGAACCCAAGGAATCTCTGTGTCAGAATCTTAAGCCCACCACTGCTGCAAAGGTAACCTCTAGGTGAAAACTGCCCAAGCCAAGGGCTGAGAACCCCCTTTGGGAAGAGAGGGACTGCAGCCTGACTGCTGTATAATCCAGCAAAGCACAAATGTATGAACCCAGCTCTCTCGTGTTTTTTTTTTTTTTTTTTTTCCCAGCCCAGGCACCAACTCTTTAGATTTTTCCCAGGATTTGGGAGCTTGGGGTGGGGGCGGGGAGGGGAATAGGGAGGGAGGTGTGTGACTCAGCTCCTCCCAGGAGCCCTGGTGGGGGACAGGGGACATAGTGTCCTGCCCCAGTCCTCCTCCCCACTCCACACCCCCAGCCTTGGCCAACTCAAACAGGCCCCCTCCCTGTCCATTCCTGGCTCCTGTTTATACCGGGAGCCCCTTAGTCATTCTCTGGCTGGCTTTTCTACTCTCCCCAATATCCCTCCTCTCTTGGCTCTCTCTGCCCTTATAAGTCCTCTCCCAGTGGCCCCAACACCTCCTGCTTTTCCTCTCACCATGCCTGCCTTTGCCTGGCTCTGCTTTCCTCTGCTTCCGGGTCAGGCCTGGCTTAGGGTTCCCTCCTAGTTGGAACGGCTTCAGCACAGCCCTCCAGGTCTGGAAGCTGGCCTAAAAAGGTCAGCCAGGAGGGGGTCAACCTAGAGGTTATCAGCCCAACTCTCTTTCAGAAGAGGAAATGGGTGGCGACAGATGAAGTGACTTATCCAAGGTCACACGGCTAGCAAGTTAGTGGTGAGTCTAGAACTTAAGTGTTTTGACTCAACCCAATGCCCTCTCTTCTTAGGCAGCTGACCTCTAAACGTTCTGTCTCCTCTCCGCTTTCTCTCTTTTGTGTATGTCTCATCTTGTCTCTGGCCCAGCCTGTGTATCTTCAAGTGTCTCTGTTTTCTCTCTCAGATCTGACCTCTCTGGTACCCTCTGTCCCATCATCGCTCCGTAGGAATGATTTGCTGTGATGACGGACACTTATTAATCACAGTCTGCTTGACGGAGGGGCAGAAGGGGTGAAGGGCAAGGGCAGGACACTCACCAGGCTCCTGCTGTCACCAGCCTGCCTGCCTGAAGGCTGGAGCCTGAGAACCAGAAGAGTAGATTTGCAGAGGTGGTCAGGGTAGTGGTGCGAGTTCTAAAGCCAGGAGCCGTGCTTAGTTTCAGTGGGATGGGAGAGGGCTGGGGAGTATTGATAAAGGTTTATTTAGCATGTGCTCTGTGCCTGATCCTGGGCTTGACCTTTAACTTGTCTTTATCCTACTTAATTCTTCCTAACTCTCCAGCACTGAATGTATTATGATCTTCATTTTATTGTCAAGAAACTGAGGCCCACGGAGTGAAGTGACTAAGCCAAGATCAACAGAAAGAAAGGGGCAGAAGTAGCATTCAAATTCAATCCCAACTGATTCCAAGGTTGTTGCTTTTCCCACTGTACTGTCAGTTTAGCACTCTAAACTGGGCTGGTTTCTGTGGGGGAAGATTCTGGAGCAGGGATCTTTAAGCTAGGGTCACTGTCCCCAGGGTGTGGTAGGGAGAAGATGGGGTACACAATCCATGAATCCTCTGAAACTGGATGGAAGTATGCATGTGATTTCTCTGGGGCGAGACTCAGTTGTTTCTTTTAGATTCTCAAATGCCTGGAAATTCTGAGAACACTGAGGCCGGGTGTCCTGATTTCAAGGAGTAGATTCAAGCCTTGTTGGGTCTGTACGAAGCCCGTTTGGGTGGTTTGGGTTGAGTGAGGTCTTCGTGAAATAAAACTTCCTCACTGGTATGTGGTATATCACACACAAATGGGTTGTAGTTACCCCAAGACAGATACCGATCCCCTCAACCCTTGTAGCCTAGAGAGACCCGGGACTGCCAGAAACCCCAGGCTGGTGGCTCTCACTTACCCTGGTGGACTGTGCAAATATCATGTTCTCGAGGTCGCTTGAAACAAACAAGAACTGGAAGGGTTTGCTGGACAAAAGGGGCCAGGCCAGAGGAGTTGGGTGGTTTATGACTCCTGGCTTTGGCCTGGGGGTCCCGCTCCTTCTGCCTTATGGTGGGGTGATGAGTGGGAGTCATTCTCAGAGAGGGATGGAAGGAGAGATACTTAGGAAGTTTATGGAGCTGCAGGGGGCTCTCTGGAAGGAGAGTGGAAGCCCAGTTATCTCAGGAGTCTGGGTCCAGAGCCTGCTAACACCGAGGCACTGCTCTGAGCTTGTGTATTTAAGAGAGAGCAATTGGAAAGGACGGGAGCAGGCCATGTGAACCCTTGGGCTCTGTCACTGCCCTGACTCAGGTCTCAGTCTAGGGGAACTGATGTCTCCATCATCTGTGAGTCACCACCCACCACCCCCACTCCCTGTCTGGTGGGGAGAACCCCCTCCCCCATGTCCTAGACCTAAAATAAACCCAGGCTACCCGCCCCTTTCCACCCCCACTTTGCTCAGAGCACGGGGAGGGGTAGATGAGAGATGTTTGCTAGAGTGACAAGACCAGTCCTGGGAGATAAGATGCTTGAGTTCTCTTGGTTGCTCCAGGGCTCTGAACCTAGGGCTTGAGACTGTGACCAGATATCAGTTTGGTAGGAACCAAACTGGGAAATTTCCCAAGCTGGGCTAGGTTAGGGGGAGACAGAGGGACAGGAATTAGGGGGAAGGGCATTGATGGGAGAGGAGCAGGGCTGAGGAGACACTGGGGTAAAAAATATAAGATCTGGGAGTACAAAACAAGCAGATCAATGGGAAGGAATTTCCCCCACCCCAGCTGGAGTCTTCTCTTCCAAACCCTCTTTGGTTTTCTATTCTTTTTTTTTTTTTTCTTTTTTTTTTTTCCTGGAACAGAATTCTACAGAAAATGTAACAACCCCAGATAGGAAGTTAAAAGGGAAATACGATTCTCTGGGGTGTCCTAAATGTTGACCTCATTTTATTTGCTCACCCACCCCACCCCCATTACTTTCCATCTTTTTTCTCCCCCTTGCTGCCCTGTACCTACCTCTGGACAGGAAAGGAGTGCCTGAAGCTTCTGTGCTTAAGGGCCTGGGGGCTGGAGGAGAGATCCATCCGGGGTGGGAGCTGTGGGCGGGAACAGCAGTTTCCTGGGATGGCCTTCCCAGATGTAAGCACATCTGGAGCCCATCAGGGAGGGACCTGGAACACCAGGATTCCCAATACACATCCGATCGGGGCTGTGAGGGGCTGAAGATGAGCCAGGCGGTCCCTCCCACCTCCATAAGTTTGCCTGCCATTTCCAGCCCTCTCCTGGGAAGGATTACCAATCCCAGACAGGAAGTTAGGGCATTGGAAGGGGCTGGGAGCCGGGCAAGAGACTCCTGGGATTTGCACCCCAAACCCGGACCTACTGTTTCATTAACTTCAGCTCTTTCTGGCTACATAGACATGACAACATCCTTGATCAGGCAGGCATCAGGGTGTGTGTGTGTGTGTGTGTGTGTGTGTGTACAGCACAGGTATGCCATGTGTCCTTAACAAAATAATAAAGTTACGGTGGCATGAGGTTGGGGTTGGGGGCCAGCATGTGCCCCCTGCTTGCTTCTCATGAAAGGACAGAAGTCCTCCTCCCCATGAGTCTCTGGACCTTTTGCACTCCTCACCTCTCCACCCCTAAACAAACACACACACTCCTTCCTTGGCTGCAAATTCCTCTCCGTCCATCGTCACCTTGTAATGAACACATTTGTTTTCCAGGGATCACGTACAGGGCTAAGAATAGGTCTATCCCTTGCCCTTCCTTTCAGAGAGATCTAACCTGTTGGGGTGCTGAATTTGGGGGTAAATGGAGTGCGCAGTGACCCCTGCAAGGGGTTCCAGGTGTCGCCAGCAGCCAGCCCCGAAGGGTAAAACAGAAAGTCTCTGGGGCTGAGACTCAGGAACTCACTGCTATGGAGCACTCCTGGGGAGGGAGGTGGGTGGTGCGGGCAGAGCCCTCTCCCTTTCTGCTACAGCTATAGCTTGATGGGGAACTTCCGCAAACCTTAAAAGATTCTTAGCCAACTTCTGGACTCCAAGGCTGTGGTTTGCTGAGTTGAGATAATAATATAATAGAAGGTAGTGTTGTACACAGTTAACAAGCGCAAACATATATCAGGCTTCCTGCCTTACCTGCTGCAAGGGTTGAATGGGCTATGCCCTTTGAGCCTCTGTCCCTTCTCACCTCTGACCTCAACCTTTGATTGGACTTCAAAGCCCCAGGGGAGAAGCCAAGGGGAGGAGTTCCCTGACCTGTTGGCATAGATCCCTTTCAATAGCTATCCAGCAGCTCAGAGGCTGGGCACCCAACACCTCCTGGCCAAAGTCTCTGATCTAGCCTTGGCTAGGGGGTCCCAGCTGACAGAACTGTGGGGTTAGGAGGTTGGGGTTAGGGCTCATGTCCTCAGGTCTCTAAGATAGAGGTGTGTGCGTGTGTGTGTGTGTGTGTGTGTGTGCGCGCGCGTGTGATAGAGACTGATCTGGGAAGAAGGGAAATGGGGTTTGGTAGAGAGCTGAGTGACTGGGAGAGGAAAGGTTGGAATGGAGCTCAAAGCTTTCACCTTGGGGAGATCAGACCTTTCTTCAGACCACACCCTCACACCCAGCCAGCCACGGCTGGCTGGCCACACCCCCACAGCTGGCTGGGAAGAGATCACAACCCTACCCCCCCCCCCCACAAGCCAATTGCTTACAGATGTGCCACAAAAGGGGGGGGTGGTGTTGGAAGGAGGTTGGGTGGATGGAGGTGCAGGGAGGGAAGGAGGGGAGATTCATGGAAGGGAGAGAGGGAGAAGTTGTGGTCAAGGGGAGGAAGACTGGAAGAGTTGGAAGGAAAGAGTTGGAGAAGGGAGAGGGGAAAGGGGAAAGAAGGGTCTCCTTCCCCCTGCAATTTGCCCCACTTGCTGCAGGCAAATTAATCTCCTTAAACCAAAGCTCTGATGATGTTGCTTCCCAGCTCAAAACCTTCCACGGCTCCACTCTTTTAACCAGTAAAGATGTGTCTACTCTGAAGTGCTGAGAACCGGGCAAGGCTCATAGGAAGTGTGGTTGACCCAAGTCCGCCTACATTTTGAGTGCTAACTATGTACAAAGTTGAGTGGGCCATGCTCGGGGGAATAATAAAGGAGAAGAAGGAGGAGGGAGAATCAGACTATGATGGAGAATGAAATAGGAGCAAAGGGGTAGACAGAGAGGCCACGGAAAGAGAAAAGGCAGAGCGACTGGACAGCAGAGCCAGTGAAACAGAAGGGGTGGAGGCAGCGAGAAGGAGGGTCCTGGAAAGATGGTAGGAGGAAAGGGGAAAGGGCCAGGAAGGCAAGAAGTAGGGGGAAGAGGGAGGCTGTGGAGGGAGGGAGGAGGCACGGCAAGTGGGAGATGATAGAACTGGGGGACCATCCCTTCCTCCTGCTGGGGCAGCAACTCTGCTGGCCACCAAGAGGCACTTTGGAGTGGGCAGGAAGCCTGCAGGCTGCCTGGTCTGCTCCTCACCTGCTCCCCATTTAGGACCTAGCTTTGTCTGTTTCTTGCCATTTTGGGGTCCTTGAATTGACTATTCTTTCTCTGGTTCCCTGTCCTCCTCACCCCCATCCCTTGGGTACCAATTTCTGAAGTCGGCTTCCTCTGAACTCATCACACCACAGGCCGGTCTCCTGCATTCCTCTTCTATGGGTTTCTTTCCATGAAGTGTGTGGGCAGGGGTGAAACAGACCCGGAGGTGCTTCCAGCTCTCGTCTGCTCTCCACTCAGTGTCTCTCCTCTGATAAATCCGTCCCAGGCTGAGACATTTGTGTCAGAGGTCCCTCTGGCTCCTTTCCTGCTCCTGAATCCCTGGGGTGGTGTTTGAGGGTGGGAGGAGGGGTAAGGTCCGAGGTGGAAACTCTGACGCTGAATGCAGGCCCCCAGCCCCACTCAGACTGGCTGAGCTCATCTCTCCAAGCAACCGCAGCTGGACATTTTCCATGTGATCACCTCAGGGATGGGGGCTGGGTTCCAGAAACCCAGACAGAGCTGACTGAGTTTCACAACCAGCAGGCTGGGGGATGGATCACCCTCAGGTGCTCCACCTTACCTCTGCTGTGGTCTGTAGGGAAAGCCATGGAGAAGCAAGGCCAGAGGAGAAATAGGCCTGGAGAAGAGTCAACGCTGGGATAGATCTTGGGCCCAAGTTGGCCCAGGTTTCCGTATCCCTGCGTGAATGTTCACCGTTTGTGCTGGCTGGGCTGGGAAAAGATCCTATGTGATGTGAATGTTTATGTGAGGTGAGAATCTGTGTGTGTGTGCGTGTGTGTGGTCTGAACACCTGCACATGTGTCCGTGTATGCACATACATGGGTGGGGGGCATCTCTGTCCTGAGTGGTCAGCAGGCCACAGTTGGGGTGTGATCTCTTGTCAGTGCAGGGGGAGGTGAGAGAGCTGCCTGAGGGATGAGAGCTGCCTGTTTTCCCCACCGCCCCACCCCTTCTCTAGCCAGTGGCCTTCTCTTACAACCACAGATAACCGGAAGGACAGAGAAAGCAAGCCATAAAACAGAAGGAGGAATGGGTCACTTTCTTCCTCAGTGGAAAAAATTGGGGCAAGGGGCTTCGGGGACTGGCTGACGTGGGGCTGATCGGCCAGCAGTGGATGCAGGGGTTGCTGCGAGAGTAGCCTCTGGCCTCCTGCCACAAAGGCTGCGGAGCTGGAAGCGGTAGATGGTGTCCAGCGTGGGTCTCCGCACCCTTTTCCCCCATCTCCCCCAGGCCCCAAGATGTTGGGACACTCTGGAAGAGGTGGGTGGGGGGGTGTTCGGTGGGGAGGTAGAAAAGAGAGTGGGCAGGAAGCACTTGGCTGTTTGTTCCCTCGCTTTCCTGACTCCTTTGTGGCGGCAGACGGGCTTCCTTCCTCCCCAAGCCACCTTGGCTCCGAGCTCATTTCCGCTTTTATGCCCTTAGCGAAGCTCTCAGGCTGGCACAGTGGAGTTTTTCCAAGCTGAGTGTTCTGGGAACGGGGACCCCTAGAGGAGTGGGAATAGGGGCTGAGGAATGCAAATGAGATGCCAGTCCGGCCCTCTCATAACACGTTTCAAGGTCAGTAGCCCCACTTGAATGAACTGTGGGAGGGGATCATTGGCCAGAAGATGGGAAGCCCCTGCACCAAGCAGAGACCCAGGTATTTGGTTACCTGGGGCCTGGCCCTCCTGCAGCTTGGGATGTGGAGACAGCAGGGCTGAAGAGACAGCCTGCAGCCTAGCTTCCTTCTCTGTATCCCTACTTGGCTGTCCTTGCCTCGGTCTGCCCTGCCCCACCTCCCACCTCCATCCACTGCCCTACAAGTCAAGGAATGTAAGTTTCCTCCCTCACTCTCTCATTGATTAGTCATGGGCACCCCGATCCCCGCGGGAACTGTTACTCACCCTTGGGCCCCCCCTCACTGGCAGTGGTCTCCCCAGAACCGGCTGAATTCCTGTAGGAGGAGCTCACAGTGTTGGACATGGAGGGGAGGTAGTGAGGGTTGTGGGTGGTGGGCAATGTCCTAGAGACAGCCAAAGCAGGAGGCCCTCCGTCTCCCCAACACACGCTTGCGGGGAAGTCCTCCTCCTGGCTCTGGCCACTTTAATGGTCGCGGAGGTTTAGGCAGAAGGGGTAGAACTGGGGTAGGGTCTGTGTGCTGTGACTGTGTGGAGAAGGGCCCAAAGCAACTGGGCATCTAGTCCCTTCACTGGTGCTGGCCAGGACAGAGCCTGGGGCCCGCTCTTTGGATTTGGCTGCGTGCCCAGGCCTGGCCTCTGTCTCCCAGAATTAGACAGGGGCCTTCCCAATAAGGAGCCTCCCAACTCTGGGTCTATTCCCTTGCTGCCCCCACTCCCTCTCCCCTCTAATAGCTCCTCTGCCCTAAAATGGCCACGTTTTTTCCCTCCTTTCCTCCTTCCCTCCCCCATATCCAGTTTTGGGCCCCAGGGGAGGGAAGGGGGCTTGGTAAGCATTAAGGACTGCCCAGGGGCCATATGGACTGGTTTGAAGGAGGGTAATGGGATCTCAGGAAAAGAGGGGAATCAGGCCATGTGACCTAGGTATATATAGGGGTGGGAGTAGAGGCAGGGCTTCCTAGGGTTACTGTCTTTTCCTATAATAATAGCGTATGCTACTGTTATATATACTATATACGATTATACATATTATAATACACGCTATGTACTATACTATGAGAGCTTTTTTTTTTTTTTTTAAATTTTTTTTAAACGTTTATTTATTTTTGGGACAGAGAGAGACAGAGCATGAACGGGGGAGGGGCAGAGAGAGAGGGAGACACGGGATCAGAAACAGACTCCAGGCTCCGAGCCATCAGCCCAGAGCCCGACGCGGGGCTCGAACTCACGGACCGCAAGATCGTGACCTGGCTGAAGTCGGACGCTTAACCGACTGCGCTACCCAGGCGCCCCTATACTATGAGAGCTTTACGCATATTAACTCATTTACTTGGCACTGTCATTGTATGAGGGAGCTACTGTTGAACCTGTTAAGATGAGGGAACTAAGGCACAGAGAGTTTAAGTAACTAGTCCAGGGTAAGTGGAAGAGCTGAGATTCAAACCCAAGCGATCTGGCTTCACTTTAGGAGAAACTGACCCACTGGCTTTGTGGAATACTTGGGCCTCACTGGCCGAGGCATAAGGAATGCCCAAGTGACTTATAGGGTGATGCTCACAGAAGCTGCCAGTTAAATGTGACCCATTAAGGACCCTTGGGTATTAGCATGGGTACAGACTAAACACTCCCAGAGAGTCATTGGTCCGTTAAAAAAAAACAAAAACAAAACCCAACAAGCGTATTGTTGAGTGACACGCAAGTGATATGCAGGTTAGGACAGAAGCCAAATAAATGTGACTGGAGGGCTGGGGTGGGGGTGGAGGGTTGTGGGGATGCTAGGAGGGGCCCCAAATAAGATCTAGGGCTAAGAGGGAAGAATGAAGAAGAAACCACAGGTGTGTGTGGAGGGACTTCCTTGAGCCCTTTTCTGGCCTTTGCTTTGTTCTAGGCATTAAAAAATAATGGGGCGCCTGGGTGGCGCAGTCGGTTAAGCGTCCGACTTCAGCCAGGTCACGATCTCGTGGTCCGTGAGCTCGAGCCCCGCGTCAGGCTCTGGGCTGATGGCTCAGAGCCTGGAGCCTGTTTCCGATTCTGTGTCTCCCTCTCTCTCTGCCCCTCCCCCGTTCATGCTCTGTCTCTCTCTGTCCCAAAAATAAATAAAAAACGTTGAAAAAAAATTTAAAAAAATAGTGACTTATTCTCCCTACTGAGGTGGAGAAAGGAAGAGGAGAATGAGAATTCTTCTAGCTCTGACAGCAGGTAGGGACCCTCTGGGATGGATCCAGGTATTTGACCTGGAAGTTCCTGCTTGAGCAAGACTCTGCTCTTCTCTGGTTCTCAGTTTTTTCTTTCTTAAACCAAGGAATTGAACTAGATGGTCCCTGAAGTTCCATCTCCAACACATTCAGATGCCTATATAAGAACCCAGTGGGGGAGGGGCGCCTGGGTGGCTCAGTCGGTTAAGCGTCTGACTTCAGCTCAGGTCCTGATCTCACGGTCGGTCCATGAGTTCGAGTCCCGCGTCGGGCTCTGGGCTGTCAGTTCAGAGCCTGGAGCCTGCTTCGGATTCTATGTCTCCTTCTCTCTCTGTCCCCTCTCTCTCTGCCCCTCCTCCACTCACACTCTGTCTCTCTATCAAAAAATGAATAAACGTTAAAAAAAAAAATAAAAAAAAAAGAACTCAGTGGGGGAAAACCAGCGTGGGGGTTGGAGTCCTTGTGTGTGTGTGTGTGTGTGTGTGTGTGTGTGTGTGTGTGTGTGGTGGAGGGGGGGGGCAGGACTAAACAAATACTTGGTAACTAGGATGAGCTCAGGGCTCTGAGGGAGAGACTCTGCAGGGGGTGACGGGAAGGAAACCAGGCCAGGCCAGGCCAGACCCCAGAAAAGTGAATGGAGGATGGACTCCTTCATTCATTCTTTCATTCATTTAACCATGTATCTTCAGAAATTAAAACCTAGGAATCTGAGCTTCCCATCCAAGGAGGCTCTAATGCGGCTAGGAGCTTTAGATGTCTAGGAAGGGCAAACTTTCAGGTTCCTCCCCAATTTTTGAGGTATTATGGGAAAAATTAGCTAAGTACCAGGTACAGATCTGAGCATTATGCGTATATTACCTCATTTAACCTCAAAACAATCTGATGAGGCAGCTGTTTCTATCTTTCAAATAATCTCCCTATTTAATCTTGCCAACCACCCTCTAAAGTTAACAAAGCCATCTGACTGATGAGGAATCTGAAAAAGCAGGAAAAGGCAAAATTAGATTTCTTTTTTTTAAAAACATTATTTATTTTTAAATATTTATTTATTTAGAGAGAGAGTACAGATGAGCAGGGGAGGGGCAGAGAGTGAGCGAGAGGGAATTCCAAGCAGGTTCCACGCTGTCAGCACAGAGCCCCACGTGGGGCTTGATCCCACGAACTGTGAGATGAAATCAAGAGTCGGACACTCAACTGACTGAGCCACCCAGGCGCCCCCCAAATTAGATTGCTATTAGACGTTTCTAAGTGGTAAAGGTGGGAGACCCTGGAAGGAGTTGTGGGGATTCTCACTTCCTGTGAAGATCTTTTCTGCTCTGGGTTTCAGGATTGACTTAGCTGAAGGACAGAGGGGTGTAATTTGGAGCCCTTGACAGACAGGGAATGAATATGCACATTAAGGTGCCTGACAAGTTACCAGTTATGGCACCTTGATACCTTTGCCTTTCGAGATAGAAGGTATCATCATAGAGTTGGGAATTACTTTAAATTGGCCACAGGAGCCTGGGAGGCCAGAGGCTGAATTCTGAGTGTTGAACTAGCTGGCCTTTGTTTCACCAACTAACTACTGGCTCAACAGCAGGATAGAAGGGAATTAGATATACAGAGGGACTTCCCTATTGTTTGGGTTTATAGGGGAATCTTGCCTCCTGTGGGCGATTGTAAAGTTAATAGATTGTTCCATCACCGGTCAGCAGGAGGTGGGGGTGTGAGTGGTAGCCGGCGGTGGAAGGGGGGGATGGTAGTGGAGGTGGAGGCTCCCCCAGATGACCTCTGACCCGTTCGAAGAGCCTGAGATTTCTGAGGGGGAGGAGGAGGAGGAAATTTACCAAAAGGGCACTTTGAGGGGAGGAGGGTCCACGTGTTGGGCTCCAGCCTGGGGTGAAGTCAGAGACATAAATCACACCTCCCAACTGCCCGTTTCCGCTTTGAGCTCGGTTCCCAGCCAAAAGCCGGGCTATCCTGCCAGAGGAGTGAGTGTGGAGACGGGGGAGGGACCAAGGAGCTGGAAGCCAGTGGTTGGGAATGGGAATCAGCTGGGAATGAGCATCTGGTCTCATCAGAGTCATGAAATGGGCTCAGGGTGAGGGCTGGTAGGGCCGGGAGCCTGGAGATCTTCACAAAACTGCGCTCTGGTAGATCTCGCTCTCATTCTACTTGGGACACGCCCACCGCCCCACCCAGTCTGCTGAATTCTCCTTTCCCACAAACCGCACCAATGTGACATGCCTCGAGGCTCAGACCCCTACAGAGACACACCCCCACTCTTTTCCCGTCCCGCTGTTGCTCACTTTTGCCAGAAAGCCCCGATCTTCCTCTGATGACCGATGACCCGCCCTGAGAAAGGAGGGCAGCCTGAGGGAGATAAGTGTATCCTGGATCTTCATTACAGGTCTAGAACCATCCTCCTCTAGTGATCCAAAAGCCTGAGCTATGTCATTTTTTCCTCACAGGGGACGGGTCTGGCGGCTTTTCCCTCTCACTTTAGGAGAACCCTGGGGTTGGCTCTCCTCTTGGTGTGCAATGCCTCCTCGCCAGGAGGTAGAGCGGGAGGCCTGACACTCAGTGCGCCTGTTGGGTGAGGTAGATGTTTGAGGGCAGGAAGTTGAGCAAGCAACTGAGACAATGGCGTTTTTTCCGCTGGCCGGGGTCCAGGTTGCCGGGTCCTGTCTGACCCTAGCAGCGCCTCCTACTTCTTCCTTTGGTCAGCTTCCCACTCAGGGCTCATTTGTGGGGAGAGATAGGAGAGGCAGTGTTCCAGTGGAGGGAAGCCCTCTTCCCCCTTTTCCAGGTGACCGTTCTGGATTGACCAGAGATTTGGGGGGCACAAGTAACCTGGTCCAGCCTGGGACCGTGCCATCCGCGCCTGGTGTTCTCTTCCATGTAAAGGAGTTTGCCGTGACCTCTCTATGGTATAGCTAGAAGTACATCTAAGGGGAGCAATTATGCTTCATTTTGGGCTATGTTTGCCCCATTCTTTTCTCTAAATTATCTGTTTGCATCCCCATTAGACTGGAAGCTTTACTGGAACAAGGACTGTGTGTCTGTCCATTGATTTGGCCCTCAGACTAGCATTAGGAAAATAATATATATATATATTTAATTTTTTATTGTTTATTTATTTTTGAGAGAGTGAGAGAGAGTATGAGCATGAGAGAGGGAGACACCAAATCCGAAACAGGCTCCAGGCTCCAAGCTGTCAGCACAGAGTCCAATGCAAGGCTCAAACCCACGAACCGTGAGATCATGACCTGAGCTGAAGTCGGATGCTTAACTGACTGCACCGCCCAGGCGCCCCAATATATATTTCTTGATATGCAAAGTGATAACATGATGATACAGGAGGAGGAGAGGGAGATCTTGGGAATGCTGGAATATATGTTTTCCTAGAAAAGGGGAGGGAGTTGGGTCACAGCTACCAGGGCCACTTAAATGGGGATAAATTGATATTGAAGCCTCCTTCCACCCATACCTGTTTGGATCAGAAAAAGCCTCTTCCCGATACAACCTCTAAGTCAGTCCCTTGAGGCTCAATGATTCGGTATTGTTTTACTAATGTGCTGAATTTATCTTTAGTTTTTTCCTGTGATTCCAACATCTGGAAGGCACTCATCAAGGTCTGCACAAACTTCCCCAACTCCTTCTAACTCTCAGTCACGCTCCTCTCTTCTGAATTCTTGTGCTCATAGTCTGGACTACACAGTTTAGCATTTAATTATACAGGGTATTTATAAAGTCCTTGTGAATACATTTAGAAAGTGAGTACGTTTGGATGTATATATGATAGAAGCAACGGTAAATATTTTATGAAAGCATATTCCATATAATTTTTAATGCTAACGTTTGCTTTTTGTTAATATGCTTTTAATCTGTACAGAAAAGGCATATGTTATACTGGAAAGATAACCTGGGTTCGAATGCTGCCTCCCTCACAACAAGTTACTTGACGTTCCTGGGTCTCAGTACCTTCATCTGTAAAGCAGAAGTCACACCTTCCTTGACTTGTTGGGAGAATTAAAGGAGCATGGTGCATGTACCATCACCTGCTGCAGTGCGTGACTGCAAATATTAAAACCTCATCCAATCTGGCTGATGAATCTGAAATCTATTCAAAGTCTGATATGCTCTTTGAATGAAAGGGGATGTATTTTATTGGTCAGTTCTCAGCACAGACATTACTTCCTCCTTAATTCTCTCCCAGTTCCCTAGACTTCTAGTCATTACACTGTATCTTCTTGTTTGTCTTGCCCATTGTGAGAAATAAGCCCACTGACCCAATCAAAGGAGGGACGCGGAGACTTGGAGCACAGTGAAGCCAGGCTTTCGTCAACGTTCCTGCAAAAGCAGGTGTCTGATGGACAGGCATGCTCGGCCAGTCACAGCAGGCAATTTATCTCCTAGTATGCAAGTCCCGCCCCTGGTTCCTCATTGGCTGAGTACTACAGAAGTTACAACCTTACCCGGGTGTCGCCTATGCCCATATACGGCGTGGTAGTAAGGTAAAAAATAGTCTGATGAGGGGACCCTGGGTGGCTCAGTCGGTTAAGCATCTGACTTCAGCTCTGGTCATGATCTCGTGGATTGTGAGTTCAAGCCCCGCGTCGGGCTCTGTGCTGACAGCTCAGGGCCTGGAGCCTGCTTCAGATTCTCTGTCTCTCCATCTCTCCATCTCTCCATCTCTCGGCCCTTCCCCCTGCTCGTGCTCTTTGTCTCTATCTCTCAATAACAGATAAACGTTAAAAACAAACAAAGAAAGTAGTCTGATGGGAGCAAATGTACATTTCCTGAGGTGACACAGTCTTTCAGTCCTTCCTCCCTCTGGTCTTTGACACATGCTCATTGCAAAGCCCACGAAAATAAGCCTCTGAAACGGAGAGGGTAAGAACCAGGAAGTGAAGTGTTGAAGGGATTGGGACTCCATTATGGGGGGGGGGAGTTCATATATATTTCTAACAGGTTGTAAACCTTCTGTTAACTAGACAGCACAGCTTTTATTTGGTATTTCTGAAAATGAATCAATCCTGTCTTTTCTCACACCCACTAAACTCAGTTCTGTGAGGTAAGGGTCTTGTTTACTTCAGTTTTTCCATTGTCTAGCACATTGCCCAGTTCAGTAAATATTATTTGAATAAATTAAACCTTTTTGCAAAAGCAATGGTGGGGTGCCTGGCTGGTTCAGTCAGTAGAGCATGTGACGCTTGATCTCAGGGGTATGAGTTTGAGTCCCATGTTGGGGGTAGAGTTTCCTTAAACAACAACAACAACAACAACAATGGTAGGGGTGCCTGGGTGGCTCAGTCGGTTAAGTATCTGACTTCAGCCCAGGTCATGATCTTGCAGTTAGTGAGTTCAAGCCCCACATCAGGCTCTGTGCTGACAGCTCAGAGCCTGGAGCCTGCTTTGGATTCTGTGTCTCCCTCTCTCTCTGCCCCTCCCCTGCTTGCACTCTGTCTCTCTCTCAGGAAATGAATAAACATAAAAAGAAATTTTAAAAAGCAAAGGTAAACATAACAGTGATATTACAAAATTAATTTCTGAACTGTACCTACCCATCTCCTTCTGGTTTATTCCTTTATTTGAACCATTCTGTGGGTCTCTTTGTTACGGCAGCATGGCCTATGTTTTTTGAAAAAAGATTAAGAGCACCATGAAATCATGAAATCTCAGCCTACTTTGAAGAATATTTTTAAGGAGTTCAAAAATCAAATTGAACCAGTTTCAATGAAAATAGAATCTGCTGAGGTCTAATTTTATTTTTCTTTTCTTTTCTTTTCTTTTCTTTTCTTTTCTTTTCTTTTCTT
>NW_024412407.1:1013260-1081140 GCF_014898765.1 Herpailurus yagouaroundi | reverse complement strand
TTTTCTTTTCTTTTCTTTTCTTTTCTTTTCTTTTCTTTTCTTTTCTTTTCTTTTCTTTTCTTTTCTTCTTTCTTTCTTTCTTTCTTTCTTTCTTTCTTTCTTTCTTTCAGGGCAATGGCAAAGGGTCTAGTTTCTTTTAATGGCATTTTGTGAAAAACTATGGAATGTGATCTATCATGAGCATACTCAAATTTCTTGCAGGCGGGGGCACCTGGGTGGCTCTGGGTGGTTAAGCGTCTGACTTCAGCTCAGGTCACAATCTCATGGTTCATGAGTTAGAGCCCCGCGTCCGGCTCTGTGCTGACAGCTCAGAGCCTGAAGCCTGCTTCAGATTCTGTGTCTCCCTCTCTCTGCCCTTCCCCCACTCATACTCTGTCTCTCTGTCCATCTCTCAAAAAGAAATAAACATTAAAAAAAAATTTCTTGCAGGCGTTTAAACATCCAACCTCTTCTATTTAGCATAATATATTATTTACGATAACCTTGAAATCCTCGATGGATTATGGGGTAGCCAGCCTCCAAGATAGCTCAATGACCCTCATCTCATGGTATTCATGCCCTTTCTGTGTTCCCTTCCTACATGGCTTCCTACAATACAATACTGTGGAAGCGACATATGTGACTTTCAAGGCTGACTCATAAACAGACATTGCAGCTTCTACCTTGGTGTGCCTCTTGGATCACTTGCTTTGAGGGAAGGCAGCTGGCATGTCATGGTGACACTCAAGCAGCTCTATGGCAGGACCCATGTGGTGAGGAACTAGGGCCCTCCACCAAGAGCCAGCACCGACTTGCCAGAATTTGACTTTGTGCACATGAGTCACTTTGCAGTACAAGTGACCAACCCTAGCCGAGCTTTCAGAAAACTGCAGCCCCCGTTGACATCTTAACTACAATCTCGTGAGAGACCTTCGGCTCAGAACCACCTAGCTAAGCTGATTCTGAGTTCTTGACCCACAGGAACTGTGTGAGAGAATAAATGTTTACTGTTGTTTTAAGTCGCTACATTTGGGGGCGGTTCGTTATGCATCAATAGGTACCGAATGCAGATTAGAAATTCCTTGAAAGTAGGATTCATGAGTTCTACCTATTTTACTTCAAGTTACTGCATCACCTCCCTTCCTACTTCCGCCTTGGAGATTAGAGCATACTGAAATATCTGGCAAAATATGGGAGGTGAAATGACATTCCCCTTGAAATTCAGTATGACACATCTGAATGAGGAAAACCAAGATGTCAATCGGTCCATTCTGACCGTTTTTTTATTTCTGAGGGTATTTACGAGTCCCCAGGGTGGAGGTGAGGATAAAGGAGTAGAATTCAGGTCTCAGGATGAGTATTGTTATTTGTCATTCTGGAATCCCCCAGAATTCTCCGTTCTCAGTTCGGGAGTGGAATATGTTCTTAGGCCTGGGTATATAGGGAAGCTTTGGTAAACGGGGAGTTTCCAGTATCCTATGGAAACTTCCAGTATCCAGAGGATACTGGAAACTCACCTGGACAAAGGAAGTGAGATAGTGCCTGGGGCGGGGGAAGGTGAAGTGTTGGCTCTCTTCACAGGATCACCTCAGGCACAAGTCCTTGCCCAGGGACCAGGTGAACATTGCACAGGCAGCCAGAACCAATGGCCAGCCCACTGTGAATCTGCATCAGCAGGAAGGAGCTTGAGTGAGGAGGGGCAGCTCTGTAGGCAATGGAGCAGAGATCAGAGACAGACTTGCACTGGGCCCAGACTCAGTACGTAGCAATACAGTTGTCCCTTCTTATCTGCAGGGGATATCTCCCTGGATACCTGAAACTTAGACGGTACTGAACCCTATACCTACTTTGTTTTTTCCTAAACACACATACCTATGATAACATTTAATTTATAAATTAGGCACAGTAAGAGATTAACAAGAGCAGTAAGACAATCATAATGACATATTGTGACGAAAGTTATAAATGTGATTTCTTTCTCAAAATATCTCTGTGCCTCCTTCTTCTTACGATGATCATATGAGATAATGCCTCCGTGATGAGATACAGAGAGGTGAATGACATCGGTTACTACTGACCTTCTGACATCTTGTCTGAGGCTCCTCTGCTTCTGGACCGCGGCTGACCGCAAGTAACTCAAACTGTAGAAAGTGAAACTGCAGACGGTGGGGGAGGAATGCTGCACAAAGGATATTACCTAGATGAGCATCACTTTATTTTTGACACAATAGTTTTAGATTCTTTGAGTTACAAGGTTGACTAGGGCCTCCAGCCTTCTCAGTACACAGAAGACTAGGAGGTCTGTGGACTTCACATCCCTGTGGCGGTGGATGCCCAGTGTGGGAACAGAGGTAGCACGAGTAGGGACACTAGGAACTCAGAACTTTCACTTCCCCTCCCCGCCACCCCCCCCCCCCCCAGTACATGGTTCCCTTAGTTTAGACACAGCTTATGCCTGGGGTCACACAGGGTTCTGTGGGTGCTATATGGGTCACCCTCAACAAGGGAAAGTCAATCACTGCTCAAAACAAAATAGCAGGTATTAGAGGAGGAAGATATTCTAGATACTGTCTAGTCCAATGTCCTCATTTTACAGATAAGGAAACCAAGGCCCAGAGAAATGAAGTAACTTGCCCAAGGTCATACAGCTAACGTGGGATAGAATCCAAGTACCTTTATCCCAAGTTAGTTCTTTCCACCCTGCCACGTTTGCCTTCCACTCTACGAATTCCCGTGTATCCCACTCCCATTTATCCTAACACTGAACCTCAAGTTCTGGATTATATTCAGAAGGTCCATTTCTAGACTTTTCTTTTCCAATGGAAGGGCAAAGATGAAGAGCTTCTGCTATGGTTTTCAGATAGAATGCTACCCCCTTTGCCTGCCTCCCTTTCTCCTGTCGCTCTCAGTGAAGAACTGAATCTATTTCTCCACATGCAGGAGGTTCTCACAGAAGTTCTGGGCTCCATTCAGCCTGTGGCAGGGGAAGCGGATGGGCACAATGCCCTGGGATGCCCTCCAGTTTGGCAGACTGATCGTATCCAACTGATGGTCATGGCCTGGTGCCCACTGGTAGGGAGGGTGCCCACCCATGCCTTTACTTGGTGCCTGGCATATCCACAGATGCCACATGGCTGGCGGGATACCTATGCTGCATCTCGTCTGATTTGCTGGTCCTGGTTTGTGTCACTTTTAGATTTGTGTATATATATGGCAGAATTTTAGAAGCATGGTCTCTCCATGGGTTTAAGATGCTGGCATTTCTAGACCGGCAGGCAGGACACCTCACTGCCAACCCAGGATCTGTGTTACACAGCCCAGACCTGGACGTCAGGAAACTCCTTCAAATGTCTCTGTGATCCCCTTCTTCCCATCCTTCTGCCACCTTAGAGTTCTTTGTATCCCTCCTTCCCAGCCTCGTATCAGAAGCTGAGAGGTCCTAGTGTGAGGTCAAAGTCTCCAAGAAAGGGAAGGAAGAAAATGGGGTGTAAATAGGTTTAGGTAAGTGGGGACTGGGAAGCAACAAAGGTACTTTGCTTATTCTCTCTCTCGGGCTTCAGAAGACTCTGGAAGCTGCTTATTGCCCAGTATTTTCCACTGCAACCCCAGGCAGACTTAGACTGCATCTCTACCTGCTGGACACCAAGGAGATCGACAACCCTGTTTTTAGCTTTCTCTTTGGAATATGGAGAGTAAAACTTCACTAATACTCCACCTTTATTCCAAGGTTAAATTCTTCCTTCTCAATCTGTTGAGGCCACATTTTTCTCTCTTAGAAACTGCCTTTTCAGAAGGCTGGACTCCAGGGAGAGCTGGGTACAATTTCCTTCCATATGCTATTCTTTCCCTCTCCAAAAGTCTCTAAGAGGCTGGATAAATGGCCTCACCTCCTTGCATCAGTTGCCCTAGGTGTGGGGGTGGTTGAAATCTATGCCCTTCTTCACACCTGTTAACTATGTCCACAAACAGAAAGCAGCAGGTAGGTGGGGTTATACTTAGGCATAGATCACAGGGTCCCTGTTCACCTTAGGGGCAGGGAGAAAAAAAGATAGATAAAGAATTGCCCTTGTCTCTATGTCCCCCACCTGACAGAGAGATATGGGAGATCCGGGGGGTGGGGTGTCCTCTCTACTGCTCTCCTCATACTCATGGCTGTTCTCTTCCCATGCCCACTAGCAAAGACAACTCCCTTAGGACCTACCAGCGATCATTCAATCATTTCATGGTGGAAACCATGAAAGTCATTTCAGAAGTGAAGGTCATTTGTAAGTAGTGACAGCTCTCAAATGAATCTTTTATTGGTGAAATGGGACAGTGTCAATAAATACCCTTAAAATTGAGTAGGACACACAATAGCGTCAATCCATGGACGGTACAGGGCTAGGGAAACAAATGACACCAGATCCAGAAATCTACTCTCCTTTCCCCGACTACATTGTGATCTACCAAGGTTAAGAAAAAACAGTCATTTCTTTTTTATTGTTTTGGATGCCTGACCTTGACTGAAAGGGTGCCCTCTGTCTTTCAAATTTTTGTTAAAAATTTTTTTAATGCTTATTTATTTTTGAGAGAGAGAGAGAGAGAGAGAAAGAGAGAGAGAGATACAGACCACAAGCAGGGGAGGGGCAGAAGAGAGGGAGACACAGAATCCACAGCAGGCTCTAAGCTCTGAGCTATCAGTACAGAGCCCACCGTGGGTCTTGAACCCACAGACTACAAGATCATGACCTGAGGCAAAGTTGGATGCTCAACCGATTGAGCCACCCAGGCGCCCCTCAAATTTTTGTTTTAAAAATTGGAAATCAAGGAGTAAAGACAACGTATGGGGATAATCTTGTGCTGTGTGAACATCATGTCATCTGTGTATTAAATATCCTCAGTTTATTCACTACAGTGCTTACAGTTAACACTATTAAAAACTTTAGTGCACGTCCCCCCATTTATACCTTTAAAAAAATGTTTATTTACTTTGAGAGAGAAAGACAGAGAACTCAGGGGAGGGGCAGGGAGAGAAGACAGAATCCCAAGTTGACAGTGCACAGCCTGACGCGGGGCTTGATCTTAGCAACAGTGAGATCATGACCTGAGCCGAGATCAAGAGTCCAATGCTTAACCCACTGAGCCACCCAGGTGTCCCTCCCATTTATGCCTTTAAGTGATCTTATGATTCAGGTACCGTTCCTTTATTATCTCATATTCTTAATAGTTACTATACTATACTCTTTACTTTGTGATTAGTGTGTACAGTTTTAAGGATCCATGAAGGACCTAGGTCCTTAAAAACTCAAATAGTGTGAATATCTTCCTTGTGAATTCCTAAAAAGCCTTTATTCAAAGTAACATGTACTTTTAGAAACCTTACTGTATAGGAGAATGACGTGAGGTGTATTGTGAAAAACAGAGTCCTGTGTGCTGCTTCCAGATATTCTGATTTAGTAAGTCTGGACCAAAGCCCAGGCATCTGCATTTTAAAATAAGCACCCAAGTAATTATGATGTAGGTGATATTTGGATTACGCTTTGAGAAACGGTGCCTTTGACTATAAAAGGCCCGAGGACAGGACTGTAACTATAACAAATCTTCATGTGTACATCCCATTTAATTTGCTGCATGTAGCAATAGATACGGCATCGGAGTTTGGATCATCCTTGGCTAAGGACTAAACCCTGCTCATTCACTGTCATCTCATTTATCTTCTGCACTGAGGACAGGCAGCCCTGGGCCTGCCCGTCCGTTAGAGGCCCTTGGAAAAGAGGCTGTGTGTTACATGTTGAGTGGCTTTCTCTTTTGCTTATCCAAAATATGTCTGTGCAAAGTTTTGGTAAAGGCTGTACACTCTGACATACTGGCCCTGGTGATTCTGCAGCCTTCACCGGAGGGGCCTGAGGAGAAGCTGTCATTTTGTTCTCTACGTTTTGAAATGCACAGCTCAGGGGGCGGGGTGAAGGGTGGAGAGCCCGGGGACTAAACTGGAGTTGGTAAACACGCGTGAAGCAAGCTAAGAAAGCATATTAGCAGGGGAGGAATGACAAGGGCTGCACGCGGAGCCTGGAACAACACAGATTTCTCTGAAAAAAGACAGCACCAGTCGCCGCCGGTGTCTATTTTGAAGGAAATAACAACTAAAAACAGTACCGACCCTTGGCTAACATCTGAAGGTTTGTCTGGAAATTGTGTTCTGAAAAGAAGTTTGCATCAGAGAAGCAAGAGAATGAAGGGCAAGTCTTGAAGGAAAAAGAAAAAATAGGCCAAAAAAAAAAAAAAAATCCAGCAAGCACCTCAAATAGCCCAAAGGAGGTTGCAGGGACACGGGGAAAGCTCTATTTAATCTCTTGCCTAGCTAACACAGCCTGGAGGCAGCTTTTAATGCACTTTTTTTTTTTTTTTTATAACAAGCCTCGTTTTTGAGGTTGTGATGAGCCTTTCTAGCTCCTGGAATCAGTGATGATTCTTTAAAGAATTTCTTTTCCCCTTGACACCTGGGGACAGATTAACCAAAACCCCAGACTGGAAAGTAGGGAACTCCAAAGTTGCTCTGGTGTGCTTTTAAAACACTCTATGTGAGGGGCACCTGGGTGGCTCAGTCGGTTAAGCATCCGACTTCGGCTCAGGTCATGATCTCGCGGTTCGTGAGTTCGAGCCCCGCGTCGGGCTCTGTGCTGACAGCTCAGAGCCTGGAGCCTGTTTTAGATTCTGTGTCTCCCTCTCTCTCTCTGACCCTCCCCCGTTCATGCTGTCTCTCCCTGTCTCAAAAATAAATAAACGTTAAAAAAAAATTAAAAAAAAATAAATAAAACACTCTGTGACTCGGCATGGTGAAGCAAAACCCCATCACTTTCTACGTTACTTTCTGCTTCTCTCACCTCATCTAGATGGCCTCAGAGAATATTTTAAGGTTGACAGGAAAATTTTACAGAATGGTCAAAAAGTAAAGAAAGCCCTAAAAATGGTTGTATAATCTTCCTCTTAAAAAAAAAAAAAACAACACTAATGTGTTTTGGGGGCGCCTGGGTGGCTCCGTCGGTTGAATGTCCGACTCTTGATTTTGGCTCAGGTCATGATCCCAGGGTTGTGGAGTAGAGCCCTGCGCTAGGCTCCGTGCAGAGTGGAGTCTGTGGAGATTCTCTCTACTCCTGCCCCCTTCCGCCCCCCACGCCTGCACTCTCTTTCTCTAAAATAAATAAAAAATGTTTTTCAATTGAATAACTAAGAAAACAGAATTGTAGGGTTGGATTGAACCTCGGAGGTTATCTAAGTTCAGTCTCACTTTATGAAGACAGTTATGAGGCACAGAAAAGTTGAAGGTTTCCAAGGTTGCGGGGCTGGTCTTAGATTGAAGGTGTTTGTACGGACTCTCAGTTCAATGTCACTTCTGTCAACTGCTTTCATAACCACTTTTCTCAAGTAGTTTTTGCCTGCCCTTGTCCACTTAGTACTCACGTACTGTAGCAACAAATTTTTGGCTTTTTTTTTTTTTTTAGCAGGGGGGCAGGTTGCCATATGGTACTTTTTTCTTTGAACTTTGAAAGTAACCAATTTCCTCATGAAAAAAAAAAAAAAAGAGTGACCTAATCTTATTGTAAAACAAATATTCAAAAACCTCAACAGGCCCTAGAGTAAACTCTCAGTGCTTCAGGTGCTGACTATCTAGTTTCCTTTTTCCTTCCTCTGCTGACCATGCATTCGGATGTTTACATCGGTCAGTAGCTCTGTAAAACTCCGATACTATATATGTTGTAGGACTGTTTGTGGCAGCTTCCTGATCCCTGTATTGTAGCTATGGCGCCATGTTCTCAAACTCAGTATTTCAGCGGCCATCGGAGACTGCAGCTCCCCAGGTGGGTTAGTTCAGTAGTGTTCTGGGAATCATTCCTAGAGGCCCCGCCATAGTCTGCTTCTCCAGCTATTCAAGTGATTTTGTAAGCACTTAATGCTCTGCATTAAGTTTCCTTTTTCCTTAAGAATACTGAGATACTGTGAGTTTCTGTTTCCTGTTCTAAACCTTGCCTGATGCAGGCATTTAGAAGATAATTATAACACAACTCAGTAAATGCTATTAAAAATAGTGTGAACAGGGGCGCCTGGGTATCTCAGTCAGTTAAAAGTGTCTGACTTCGGCTCAGGTCACGATCTCACGGTTCGTGGGTTCAGGCCCCGTGTCGGGCTCTGTGCTGACAGCTCAGAGCCTGTAGCCTGCTTCCGATTCTGTGTCTCCCTCTCTCTCTGCCCCTTGCCCACTCACACACCCTATCTCTCTCTCTCAGAAAGTAAATAAACATTAAAAATATAGTGTGAACAGAGGACAGTAGGAGCCTAGATCAGAGAGGCTGGAATAGTTATCCAAGGAGATAACATTTGAGTTGGAACTTGAAGGTGGAAGATGCTAAGCAGAAAAGTGTTGGCACAGGAGGAAACGAATGCATTTTAGGAAACGATGTACCAAGGTATAGTCACTAAACAGCACAGTGTTGGAGAGATGGTGAGTTCATTATAGTTTGACTATGAGCAAGGTGGGGAGACAGCAGGGCTGGAGCAAGAATAAAACACAGTGGGATTAAGAATACTGCCTTTAGGGGCACCTGGGTGGCTCAGTTGGTTAAGCATCCAGCTCGGATCAGGTCAAGATCTCGCGGTTGGTGAGTTCGAGCCCCACATCGGGCTCTGTGCTGACAGCTCGGAGCCTGGAGTCTGCTTCAGATTCTGTCTCTATCTCTCTCTGCCCCTCCCCTGCTCACGCTCTGTCTCTCTGTCTGTCTCTTTCCCTCAAATATAAATAAACATTAAAAAAAAAAAAAGAGTACTGCCTTTAGGGGGCGCCTGGGTGGTTCAGTCAGTTGAGCATCTGACTTCGGCTCAGGTCATGATATCACAGTTGGTGGGTTCGAGCCCCGCATCGGGCTTTGTGCTGACAGCTTGGAGCCTGGAGCCTGCTTCAGATTCTGTGTCTCTCTCTCTCTCTCTCTCTCTGCCTCTTCCCTGCTCACACTCTGTCTCTCTCTCAAAAATAACAAACATTGAAAAAAAACAAAAAGAGAATACTGCCTTTAGGGGTCACAGACCTAACTCCAATTCTTGTTCCTCCATACAGTAATTAAGTAACTCTGGTCAAATCTTGTATATTCTATAATCCACAGTTTCCTCATCTACCAAATGGGGACCTAATAATATCTACTTCATGGGCTTATGTGGAATTAATTGGAATTAATTAATTAAAAATTAATTTTTTAAGTGTTTATTTACTTTTGAGAGAGATAGAGAGACACAGCTCGAGCAGGGGAGGGGCAGAGAGAGAGGGAGACACAGAATCCGAAGCAGGCTCCAGGTTCTGAGCTGTCAGCACAGAGCCCAACTCGGCACTTGAACTCATGAACTGTGAGATCGTGACCTGAGCCGAAGTCGGATGCTCAACCGACTGAGACACCCAGGCGCCCCACATACAATGTGCTTTTGTACAGTGCTTGGCACATCAAATGCTCAAAAAGCCTCTGCAACTATTATTAGGTAAATTGGGAAAGAATTACTAGGTAAAATTTTTTTTAATGTTTATTTAGAGAGAGAGAGAGAAAGAGAGAGAGAGAATGGGGGAGAGGCAGAGCGAGAGAGGGAGAGAATCCTGGGCAGGCTCTGCACTGTCAGCACTGGGCCCAACTCAGGGCTTGAATCCATGAACTGTGTGATCAGGGCCTGAGCTGAAACCACGAGTTGGACGCTTCACCCGCTGACCACCCACCCAGAAGTCCTAGGTGTGTGTTTTTTAAAAGAACAAATGTAACCTTAGCATTTTTGGAGCTTAAAGGCTATTTATTTATTTATTTATAAAATAAAATTTTTTTTCAATGTTTATTTTTGACAGAGAGAGACAGAGCATGAGCGGGGAAGGGGCAGAGAGAGAGGAAGACACAGAATCCCAAGAAGGCTCCAGGCTCCGAGCTGTCAGCACAGAACCCGAGACCTCAGGGCTTGAACCCACAGACCACGAGATCATGACCTGAGCCGAAGTTGGATGCTCAACCGACTGAGCCACCCAGGCGCCCCAAAGGCTATTTATTAACGAAAAGTATGACACATAAAAAGAGTTTAAGAGAAATAAAATTAAGGTAAAGAGAAAAGAGCAAATAACTTCTGGAAGATAGTGGAGGATAGAAGTGGGTGTGACAGCCAGCCTCCAAGGTAGCTCCCGGTGATCCTTGTGCTGGTGCTCCTGTAAAACCCCCTGCTACAGCTCAGCTGTGTAACCAAAAGCATACTGTGGAAATGATACTGTGTAACTCTTGGTAGGTCATAAAATAATTTACGGTTTCCAACTTGCTCTTAACTTACTCTCTCTGAAGGGAGGCAGCTGACATGTTGTGAAGACACTCAGATTTCTGCCAACAACCAACACTGATCTGCCAAGCGAGTAAGTGAGCCACCTTAGAAGCAAAACCTCCAACCTCGGTCAAGTGTACAGGAAACTGCAGCACGGGCTGACATCTTGACTGCAATCACATAAAAGACCCCAAACCAGGATCACCCGCCTAAGTCACTCCTTACCCATAGAAACTGTGAAGGTAATAGATGTTTATTATTGGTTTATCCACTAAGCTTTGGGGAAATGTTATGCACCAACAGATAACTAATACACTGGGATACAGAGCAGGTAGCAAGGGTGAGGTTAGCCTTGGAGAGGAAGCATACCCCTGAGATAAAGGCAAAGTGGATGCTCTAAGAGTTTAGTCTGGAGATGGGAAAAAGAGGAAGCTAAGTTTGATGACCACTATTTTCTCTAGAGAGTAAGAGGCAAAGCCATCTGCTGAAAGTAAGGATGGGAAATAGGGACTATAAAGTTGAGAACAATAGGGGCGCCTGGGTGACTCAGTTAAGTGTCCAACATCGGCTCAGGTCATGATCTCACAGTTTGTGGGTTCGAGTCCCGCATCAGGCTCTGTGCTGACAGCTTATAGCTTGGTGCTTGCTTCGGATTGTGTCTCCCTCTCTCTCTGTCCCTCCCCTGCTTGCACTCTGTCTCTCTCTCAAAAATAAATAAAACATTAAAAAAAATTAAAAAAAGATAAAGTTGAGAATAAAAAGGGTGCAGTGGTCACCAGGTAAATTTGAAAAAGCCAAACAAGAATGAATACCCGAGTTAAGAAATCATACATCTGCAGTGGAGTCAGTTGGCATATTTAGGCGATTTTCTACCACCATGCTCAAGAACCCAGAAGAAATAGGGTGTAAGAGATAGTGGGTTCCACTTGACTTGGGAATTGGTGACGCAGAGACAGTAAAAAAGCAATGTGGTCAAGAGAATTCAGGGTGCTGATTTAGGCCACCGGAGTGACTATGAAGTCCAAGGTGACAGACATGGAAATGAGTTCAAAAGGAAACTCACAGCCTGGGAGAGTGAGAGGTTGGGTGCAAATTACCATTTAGGGAAACAGGAAGGGTCTAGAAGCCAAAAGCAGTAAATTAGAAATCAGAAGTCCCAGGTTATGGTCACAGCTCAGTACTAATAAGCCACGGATCCTTGGCAAAGATAGTTTTCTGGGCCTCTTTTTCCTCCACCCTGGGTTAAAGTATGTAAAATGTCAGGTAAGAACAGTGGTTTGCCTAAAGTAAGCACTCTGCAACTATGTAATACTTGTTCCTCATGTTTTAAAGTTATATAGTATTTATTCATTTTATTTTTTAAAATATTTATTTTTGAGAGACAGAGTGGAAGTAGGGGAGGGGCAGAGAGAGAGGGAGACAGAGAATCTGAAGCAGGTTCCAGGCTCTGAGCTGTCAGCACAGAGCCGGATGTGGGGCTCGAACCCACAAACCATGAGATCATGACCTGAGCCGAGGTCGGACGCTTAACTGACTGAGCCACCCAGTCTCTGTGCTGACAGCTCATAGCCTGGTGCTATGTTATATAGTATTTAATGCCCAGTTATATAGTATTTAATACACACGTCTGAAGCATCAGATAAACACCAGGAAACCTACCACCCAACTTATTGAATAGAATAATATACTGTGTTTTTCCCTAATCCCATCCCCGCAGCTTCTCCACTGGAGATAACCACTGTCTTGAAGTTTGTGTTTATCATTCCCTATCTGTGTCTGTCTGTCTATCTATCTATCCATCTAAGAGAGAGCATAAGTGGAGAAGCATGGCATAGGGGAGAAAGAGAATCTTAAGCAGGCTCCACGCTCAGCACAGAGCCCGACACGGGGCTTGATCCCACAACCCTGGAATCATGACCAGAGTCGAAATCAAAAGTCAGACTCTCAACTTACTAAGCCACCACCCAGGAACCCCCCCCCCCCCCCGGTTTTTTTTTTTTTTTTTCGAATGTTCCACATTTGTACAGCACCTATTTCTTCATATGTAAGATAAAGCTTTGCTCTTAAACTCCCCTCCAGCTCCAAGGCTATGAGATATGATTGGGTGGGCATCAAAGTTACACACCTAGCAGAACCATATGTTTTTCAAGGGCTTTATAAAGCTACAACACTGACTCTTCTGTTGACATCTCCAATTCAACAAAAGGATATCTCAGTGGAGCTTCTAACTTCAAAATCAAAACTTCCCATCACTTTTAATTTGTACCTCTGCTAGAAAGTTCTCCTCTACAGAAAACCAACACAAGGAGCAAATAATCTGTCACCTTGTCCAATGAAAACCTAGAACCCAAGCCTGAGAATGAACTAGAAAGCAGACTTCATTTCAATGACAAGCACTTTATTTTTTTTAACGTTATTTTTGAGACAGAGAGAGACAGCATGAACGGGGGAGGGTCAGAGAGGGAGGGAGACACAGAATCCGAAGCAGGCTCCAGGCTCCGAGCTGTCAGCACAGAGCCTGATGTGGGGCCCAGACCCACGGACTGTGAGATCATGACCTGAGCCGAAGTCAGGCGCTCAACTGACTGAGCCACCCAGGCGCCCCTCAATGACAAGCATTTTAATAAAAACGAAGAGGCATGGTTGGGTTACTATGAAATATTTCATACAACCTGGATTTACATCCTCCATAAAAATGTGTAGGTCTTCTTGTCTTCATGTTTCTTCAAAGGCTCTTCCACTATTTTAGTTTTTATACAAAACAGTCTTTAAGGTAAACACAAATGCAAATCTGCTGACCATATGGTTGTTCTCCAGGGGTACTGTCTGGCCTAGGATGCTATTTTTCCTAGCTATAGACAATCTTAACTTTTATATCTGTCTCACCAGTTACCAAGTTTATGAGTTAAGCGAGTTGGACCAGGCAGTGGAATTGCTGTGTAAAGGGCAAATGTCCTGTTCATACAAAGGTCTGCATTGGTCAGACCTCAGTACAGCTATTATAGAAAGTCACCTGAGACTGTTGGTACTGGGGTAGCAGGTTAATAGTGTCCTCAGTGGCTTCTGAAGAGGCCAGGACTGTAAAGTAGGATGTGAATGTGTTCTGGACCTTAATCGTACCAGGAAGACAGTGATCAAAAGAATGAGTGGTCACTACAGTATTTTTCTCATAGAATTTTGGTGGTTTTCCTTATGCTACCCACTGAGTTGGCACAAGAAAACGTGTATTTTTAAAAATTTTTTTGTAATGTTTATTTTTTGTATTTTTGAGAGAGACAGACTGTGAGTGGGGGAGGGGCAGAGTAAGAGGGAGACACAGAATCTGAGGCAGGCTCCCAACGCAGGGCCTGAACTCCCGAACTGTGAGATCATGACCTGGGCCGAAGTCGGACAGTTAACTGACTGAGCCATCCAGGCACCCTGGAAAATGTGTATTTTCTTAAAGGTCTCCTTTCCAAGGCCAGTCCTGCTTCAATCATTTAAAATATAGTATACAAATCACCTTGATTTTTATAACCTGCCTCTTTAAAAATGGTAATATAAACACAATGTTATCTCCTTAGTGTCTGCCTACTTTAAAGCTTAAAATGAACTGGGAAAAGTAACACTAAAGGACTCCAAGAATGCCAGTATAGGTATATACATTTTGTCTAAGAGATTAACGAGGAAAAGGTACTACCATGCATTACTTGAAATTAAATCCAGATATTCTCCTTGTTTAGCTCGGGTACAGCTACCAGGAGAGCTCAGAATCATTTTTACCTCCACGTGTTTATCCCTGGTAAGAACATTTGCAAATCACAATGGCACTTCTAGAACCCCTACAGCGAAAGGCAATCTTCCAAAAAGCAAATCCTCTCCTTGGGGTAGAGTATGGAAGCCTTGGATAAGATTGAAATGCGGGCCTCAAAGGCTCTCTGGGCTAAGCTTGTGAAATACCTCTGCATTTAACCTGTAACACTTGACTTTAACTGAAATTAAGGCAGAATATTCAGCTGCTTACCTGTCCACATTCCAAAGGGAAGTCATCCTCTGAAAAAGAGGATCTCACAGAGAAGTTTCTCCTTCCCAATTCTGACAGATGTATAGACTTAGTCACTTCTTTATTCTAGTTTTTGGGAATTTCCAAAAATCTCTAGTAAACTAAATCCAGACTAGTGAATTCTAGGCCCAATAAACATCCCAAGTAGTCCCTGAAAGCTCCTGGACCAGACAAATTGGCTGCTTTAATCATTAGTTTACTAAAGAAACAGCAGGCTTGTTTATTTTGTGAGCTAATGAAATTAACAGAGGTAGGCATTCTCCTACAGTGAGTGGTACTCACACTCGAAAAGGTCAGATGTTTTGTGACTTTGTGATTTCTGATTCTTTTGTTGAGTTGTATTCAAGCAGTTAATTCTTTGCAATGAGACTCACACCCCTGCTTGTTCTTCCTAAATTGGTTAGGTGTTCTGGATTACAACTACAGAATAGACAGTTTTGTTGTTATCACCCAAACAAATGAAATCAACAGGGATTTGTAATTTTCCAGTAAGACGAGTACTTTTAAAACGTTAGGTTGTGAGGTATTGGTTGATATACAAATAACCAGATTTAGTGGCATAATGGGTGTTTTTTCCCCCGTCCATACATTATCACCATCTCCAGAGGAAAAGGTTTAGTTATTCACTTAAGATCACACAGCTAGAAGCAGAAATACCTTGTACTGGGGCTTATCTTGAACCTGTTTTTAGAGACGGCAACTAAATAAACTGCTCTGCTTTATTAGGAGAGAATCCAATGGAAAACTCATGAAAGGAGGCATTCCATAAAAGCCCACTCTCCCTTATCTGTTACCCACAAACAATGCTAGACAGATCATTTTTGAAATTATTTGTAAGTATGCTTCATCCAAATCCTTATCTATACCACATCCTATATCCTTCTCCATGCAGACTTCAAACCAAACTAAACCTGAAAAAGCCAACCAATCAACAAAAACAAAAAACCAAAAACGCACCGATAATCCAAATAAACAAACAAAAAAACTGGTCTGGGGAAATCATGAGGTTTCCTCTTGAGGGCCAACCAGATGCTAGGACAGCCTGAGCTTTGGGTGTTTCAGAAATTGAACTTACTCTACACAAATCCCAGGGTAGTCGGCAGGGCCATCACAAATTTAAGCTTTGAAGCTTAATCAAATTTCACACACAGGTGGAAAGCCTATCTCTTCCCCACACATACATTGTTCCTCTCCATTCCAATCTTCACTCCTACATAATCTACACCTGGTTTGACACCGAGTACAATTTCCAGCTGGAATGTGGGAGAGATGAAAAGAAACCTACCCTAGGTTGGAAATATTCAGAGAGCAAGATGTTCTAAGATTTTAACCAAGAATGGGGTATATTGCTATATAAATGCTATCAACATCTTGAGGACTCTGGATAAAAAGATGCACTGATCAAAAAAGGCCCATTCCTATAAATTCTAAAAAGAAGCTGGCCGATGTGTGTCAGAGAACATAAATACAGTTATTATTTTTTTCCAACCCAAGTTTCTTGCCTGCTTTAGCTGGATCCTTTAAGATAACTTTAAATAATTATGTTTCATTAATGTGGAACAGGATGTGATTTCTGATCTTGGGGCTGCAGGTACTTAATGAAACTATCAAGCTATCTATGTTGATGCTTTATTTGAAGCAGTTCTTCTGAGTTTGAGAGTTCTTTCCTGCATCAAATGAATGAGACTCAAAGCAGGGAGGAAAAAACAAAAAGGTACTTGTCAGTTTGAAAGTCACAGTTTATCTTTCTATAATTAGATTAGGAGAAAAAAAAAAATGAAGAACCCATTGGTAGCAGGAAGAAGCAAGAGTCTTCTAGGGTCTGGCATCTGCAAGGAAATGAGAGAAAAAGAAGAGATCTTAGTTCCTGTCAGTGATAAAAACACCAACTACATCTGACAACAGGCCACACAACCTGATTAAAATCTCTTGGTCAGCTGGAAGAATCTGCTATTGTTAATGGCAGAACACCAAGTACCTTCTGACCCTTAACTTTTCAGTTCCACTAAGCACACAGAAACTTGTTAATTGAATTAAAAACATTCTACACAGAGATCGATGTACACTCCTTGTGTCAACAGTTTCATGAGTGAGAAGAAAATCAGAATTGACTATCCATACAATTGACTCCTAGAGACAATTCTGGATTAATTTCAACTAACATATTTATCTTTTTCTCTTCTCACATACTCTATCTACTCATTAGTTCAGTAATATTTTTTGAGCTGTTTACAATGCACATTAGGGGAACAAAAATTAATATATCACCTGCTTCGAGACACTTACCTAGTAAAAAGATTTGTTGATAAAAACACAATGAGATAAAAGCATAGTAAATGCAAGGTGAACCGACCCTTTTTATGTATATGTATTCAAAAAAATCTCCACCCATACTTAAGTTCCTTAAGGGAGAAAGTCCTATCTTCTATCTCTTTTTTTATCTTTCCAAAGAAGCTACAGCATTCTACAACAGGCATTCAAAATATGATGCTTTATTTTTTATTAAGAGAATAAAAAGGTCTGTGGCTGTTTAAGGATTCTTACCTAAACTAGGATAATTTTTTTCCCTTGGTTCCTCAGAGGTTATACAGAAAAATACATTTTCAGCATGTAAGGGGTTTAACAGCAAAGAGTTAAGTTCCAAAGGAGAGGAACATCTAGTATTCAGTGTTAGAGACAGGAGCTTTTCCTAGGCTTTCATCTTAGAGTAACTTTCTTTTTGTTTTTGTTTTTTTTGGTAATCTCTACACCCAATGTGGGGCTCGAACTCGCAACTCCAAGATCAAGAGTTGCATGCTCTTCTGAGTCAGCCAGTCGCCCCTAGACCATTTTTATTAGGTAGCTATCCAGTGGAGATGAGCACCAAGCATCTTGGGAGGCATGTCAGAGAAGGCTTCAAAGTTCGCCATTCATCCAGGTCAGTGTGTGCTTTCCTGGCACACCCCAGTGCTGCTGTAGCACTTTCTCTTCTGGGGCCAAATCTAATTTTCTGGTTTCCAGATGTATTTAACCATGTGACATCAGAACCTACCAAGAAAAATGGATAGTACCTAGAAGCAACTTGTAAATATTATTGTCCGTGGCTAAAGGGTGTTTGCTTTTAGAATCTCTTTTCTGCTTCTCACTAGAAGAAACATCAGTTTTGGTACAACATGAACCCTAACTCACAGGAGATCCACCTGCTTCACGTCCCGAGGAAGCGAATGAACTGGAAGGCATCAGGCCAATTACTCATTAAGTAAATATTCACAGAGAGCCTACTATCTGCATGACAGTGGGGATATCATCTCCTCCCTAGACTAATAATATTCCTTTTGCCAGGAGCAAGACGGCCAGGCAACCTCAACCAAAATAGCATTTGAAGCATCAAATTTGGCTCTGCCATAGGTGTACAGGGTTACCTCAAGGAAAGGCTTTCTCTGTAAAAAGATTTTGCTCCCTTCATATAGATTTTGTGAGATTCTACTAAATCAGGTATTCAGATAAGATCGACAGTGCAAGACTCTTAGAGACCCCAAACTTTTAAGTGCTCATTAAAAGGAGTGAATTTTTTGATGAGTGTTAAACTGTACAGCACAGGGAAAAATTGCAGAGCAGTGAAGCACAGCTCTCTGATTAATCTCAAGCCCATTAAAAAGGCATGATAGATCTAGAATGCAACTTTGATAAAAAAAAAGAAGAAAAGAAAAAGGAAAAAGGCAATGTGTATTAACGTTAGGGAAAGCAACTTGGCATGTTAACAGAATTCTAATTTAACCAGTAAATGCCTATTCATTAGCGTGTAAAGCCATAATAGAAGCTATATACTTAAAAAACAGAGGCACACACAAAGCTTTAATTTGGTACCATAATCTGAAAGAAAATTGGACCCAAATTGCTTTATGTCCAGTTAAATCTTGCTACCTTCTGAAGAGATAGTGAAATAAAACTGAAACACTTACTTGATGAGATAGATATTCAGTTACTGTGCATTTCCATCTATGGAGTAGAAATATTTCAAAATAAATACACCATGACAACTGAAACTCACTCCATTCCCTATTCTTACTAAACACAAATGACTTGGGGCGCCTGGGTGGCGCAGTCGGTTAAGCGTCCGACTTCAGCCAGGTCATGATCTCGCGGTCCGTGAGTTCGAGCCCCGCGTCGGGCTCTGGGCTGATGGCTCGGAGCCTGGAGCCTGCTTCCGATTCTGTGTCTCCCTCTCTCTCTGCCCCTCCCCCGTTCATACTCTGTCTCTCTCTGTCCCAAAAATAAAATAAAAAACGTTGAAAAAAAAAAAAAAATTTAAACACAAATGACTTATTCCTGGGGTAGGCTGAATTACAGTATAAAAGTAGAAGAATTCAAAATTAGTGATTGGGTTCTACTCAAATGCATGGGAAAAGAATAGTTCATTCATTACCTATCAAGCCTTCAGGCATAGGATTTGGTGATCTCATTTTTTTTGGAAACGGAAGTATCCAAAGGGAAATGTTTTAAAGGGAATCTTTTAGCCACCTACAAAATTAGCTCCAACAGCAGCAGAGACTGAGATCAAGGGAATGTGCATTTGGGAGCAACATTAGGAAAGTACGTATTAAATAAAAATGACAGTATCTTGGGTGTGGGAATTTATCGGGGTGATATGATATGAATTCAGTACCTATTTACCCAGAACGGCCTCTGATGCCTAGGGAAGACATCGGAATACTATTCTTAATGCCAGTTCTTCTGACTTATTACTTTCATTTTCTCTCTTTCATCTCCTTTTAGGTCTCTGCAATCCATTTCGAATCCCAGTTTCCTATTGATATTATGCCTTGAATGTCAGGGATGACTTCCTCCTAGGCAAAATTAATAGCTTTTTTATTGGTCCCCAAATTTGCCCATGGTATTTGATGTCAGTGGTCACCCCAACTTGAGCACATTCTTTTGGTTTCTGAGATCCTGTACTTTCCTGTTATTAACCAGGGCCAGGGCTAGGGTGAAGAAAGCGAAGTGCTCAGAATGCAAAATTCAAGGAGGCACTCACTCTCAGGGTCATGCGAGTGTAATGTGTTCACACTGAACACGTTTTTTGGCTAGTCAAGACCAACTGTATTTAGCACAATGAAAAGAATAAAAGCATTTTGCCTTTATTTCACTTACTGTTTTTCCACGGCAGAACATACGGCAGAGACTTGGGAACACGCATGCCTGAAGCCAGGTTACTCTTATGTTCCATAACTATGTTGCTTGCAGGACTGCAAAAAGAAAGACAAATTTGCCTATGCCCGCCTATCTGTATTCTCCAGGCAGGCACACACAAGACCATCAAAAATGTGTTTTTTGTAATTTGGGGGAAAACAGCAAACTACATTCTGACATGTAAACACATTTCCATCAAAACATTCTTGCAATTAGAATGATTACTACTTCTCTGAAAAGCTCACTGTTCTGTAAAAGCATTAAGATGGGTCTGACCATTTTCATTTTCCAGAAATTGAGATAAACAGCAATGCCATCTACTGTTCGGTTGTGTGACAGGCTCATCAACTCACTCAACAAATATGAGAGATAAAATGCCAAGACAACCAAACCAAAGGCAACACATCTCATAGGACGGAGGGAAAATTAAAACTGTACTATTAAAATTCATCTTCAAGTTCTTTTATTTTAGTGCACACACACAATAAGGTACACGTGCAATTGTTAACTTATCTTAGGAGTTAATAAAAATTGATAAGCATTCTATTTGGGGAAAAATGAAGTCTAGCATCTCATTCCTTCATTTTCTAATCCATAAATATTTTCATTTCTGAATATTTGCAATTTGGTCTTGTTTGAAGATGAAGCAGTAATGAGAAAACTTTTTTTTTTAAAGTTTATTTGGGGGGGAGAGAGGGAGGGAGGGGGAAAGAGGGAGGGAGGGAGGGGGAGAGGGAGAGAGGGAGGGAGGGAGGGAGGGAGGGAGAGAATATGAGAACGAATCAGTGAATATGCAGAAATGAGCAGGGGAGACAGAACCCCAAGCAGGCTCCACTCCCTGATCTCATGAACCATGAAATCACGACCACGACCTGAGCTGAAATGTAGAGTTGGGATGCTCAACAGACTGAACCACCCAGGCTCCCCAGTAATGAGAAATCTTATAGATTTAGATACAAATCAGTGGAAAGAAGAGATGCATTTTCTTCCCTACCCAAAGGTACTCTGGCTTATCCAGTTTCAAGTCACAAACTTTTAAGATTATTTTTCCTTAGACACTAGCTACCCAGAGTAAAACTGATCCATGTGGTGTAGCTGGAGAATTTTTTTCAAAGTGTTTAAATACCGTGAACCTAGCAAAAAAACCAAACAGACACAAGAATGTCTCGTACCACTGTCTCCCTTGCTAGGCTATAAGCTAGTATTTTTGTGTTCCCATAGTGATTAACACAAAGCATGTGACTTTTTTATGAACTGAGGAATAAAAAAGGAAAATAACTCGTCAAAACCACATCTAGACTACATTACCACCAAGTAACATCATTAAGGAACGAGATCAAATCAGGCTTTGGTGGCTTCCTTTGGTAACAGAGCACTTGGATTTTGGGAGGCAGTGCTGGGAATGAGACCATTTCATTTACCTGTTGTTGCCACAGTAGTTGGCTGTGCCCCAGACAAATGGGGTGCTGGTCTGTTCCCACAGATCTGCCAAAGAAAGCAAAACACAGTTTGTGGTGCTGTAGTTTATGCTAGTTGAATCTGTGAGGTGGGAAATAATACACCTAAGTTTAGAGAAGCAAGTAAAAATTGATCAAGTACCCTGCCTGACACAGTAGCAGGAATTTAATTGAAGGATATAAACACAGCAACATAAATAATAATAAACGTGCCCAGTAACAACCAAACACAGATGGTACAACACAATTTATGGAAAAAAACAGATGTAAAGAAGTGCTTCTTCCAATCAAGAGGGATAGGCCGTTCCACGTGTCTGCACAGTGATACAAATGTGCTCGTTCTGGGGCCCAATAAAAATAATAAGGCATTCTGCACAACATGGTGTGCTCATAAAAAAGGAAAATCTTCCTTCTGTCTAAAGCAAATGACTTGAGAATTTAGACACTGTGAAGAAAAAGACATAGAAACACTTCACCTTTATCCCAGTCTTCATCACAAGGAGGGCACTGCCAGGTGCTCTCAGCCAGAGTCTCTTGTCCAAGGTTCCTGGTTTGGTTGACTGCAAGATAATAAAGACTCTGCTGTAAGAAGGGGACATCGCCAATTATGTTAAAAGGGGTCAATGGCCTAAAAGGTTGCAGGGTAGCCTAACAGGTCTTTGTTTCTGAAAAATGGATGCTACAAAAGCTAAACAGAGAGGTCTTATCCCTTTGCTGACAGAAGAAAGAGAAGCAGGAACAAAGACATTTATCATATTTACGGCAATAAAATGATTCTTATTTTTAGATGAATTATTGGTAAAATGGATCAGGCTGTTCAGAAGGGAAAGCAGTCTGACAAACACAACCTGACAACCTGTTACTGATGAGATAAAAAACTCAAAGGCAGAAAGGTATTATTCTTCTCAAATGATGAAAGTCAAAAATCAAGGTGACAACATAGCACAATACATAGCTAGGGCTAACCTCTAGCACTGGAACATTTTAGCTAGTCTTACCAACATCCTGCTCAATACAACTTTTATCGTCACAGCTTGAGATGTGGTGGCTGATTTCGGCCCGAGGAACCTGGTGGCGAGCATTGAAGGGACAAGTAGCCAATTTGTTTGCAACATCAGGATGATTCTGCAGAACACAAATTAAGGGGTCTGTCAAAATAAGGTGGTTTATTCTATAAACGACTCCACTAATATCTCTCAATAAACTTGTGGCTTAACTATGGGAGGCAAACTCATGGTAGAAAAGTGAGAGGGAATCATTTATCACTCACACAGACTGTACAGGTGACCTCAAGATCATCAAAACATAAGCTTCTTTGTTAGGATCGCAGAGACTGACAACACAGATACTGGGTCAAAAGTGGCTTATACGGAAGGACATGGTGAATTTCGGATTGGGTATTTGAGCCATCTTTCTCAGGGTCACAAGACTCTGGCAGCACAGCCTATAATGGTGGAGCTCTCTGGATGTCTTTGAAGGGTGATATTCAGGAAACGGTAACACGGAAACACGCTCTTGGTCTGCATTGCAGTAGCGCCCCTATTATTGCAATGCAATAGTGCTGGAAAATAGCTGTTGGAAGGGAGCCGCAGAAGCAGCAAAGCAATGGCTTTTCAGATTAACACAGGAATGCTTATTTAAAGTAACGATCCCTGAAATGAGGCTGTGAACAATTTGACCTTTATTTTGGTTATTGTACTGAGGAAAAGCCCAAATGAGGGTCTGTTCTGCTGACCAAGTTTCTTATTTTAAAAAACAAAACAACAAAGTATTTAACATCACCCAAATCCTGTAAGCAAGTATATCAGCAGTTAAGAAATTCATTTATTATTAGAAGCAAAACACGTATCACAAATGATACTCAAAAATGTAAAAATAATGTGAAGGGGGAGGACACTAGAGAAAAACAGAGGATGAAGAAAATTGTGAGGAATTTGCGAGCATTCCAATGCAAAGATTTTTGTGGTGAAAGATTAAGAGCATCACAAGAAGAGAGTTAAAGACAGCGTCTTTTTATCGCTTGGCTTCCTTTCCCAACCTTTACCCTTGGGGCATGTTTGAGAGCCTAGGGAAGGAAGTCATTGTGGTATCTGCTGGTCCAGATTATCCAGGTTCAACTTTAAGGGATCCTTGCTCTAGAGATTCAAAAGGGGTGGAGAAATGATCACCAATGGCATTACAACCATGTCTCCAAGATTACAAGAGAAACACCCTTTAAAGGATGTTAATGCATACGTGAATTGTATGCAGTTTGGATTAAATACCAAAAATGTTGTCCAAGCAAAAATCCTTGCAGACCTTTGCCCTCTGTATCTGACATCTGTATTCTAAAAATCCTTTCTAAGTGCCTCAATTAGTATACCAGAATTAAAGTAGTTTACATCAGCTAAGACCAGAGAAAAAACTCAGATGACTCCCCCCCACCCCCCCAACTCCAAAGACGCTTACTGTTTAAACTTGGAGAAATGATTATTTTTAGGAATCTTTTCTTAGGCTAACCTCTAGCTGTTCAACTTCTCTAACATCGCTAAACACACAGACAAACAAAAAAATAAAAAATAAGTGTATTATGGCACTCAATCCTTATC
This sequence comes from Herpailurus yagouaroundi, assembly GCF_014898765.1. Classification (NCBI taxonomy): domain Eukaryota; kingdom Metazoa; phylum Chordata; class Mammalia; order Carnivora; family Felidae; genus Herpailurus; species Herpailurus yagouaroundi. The sequence goes on along the minus strand of NW_024412407.1, from coordinate 1,057,597 downwards.
AGGACAATGAACACATCAAATTTACAAGCGAAGAGGGATTTCTCGTTGCTAGCAAAAATTAGTGTTTCCTCTGTTTTACAAAGAGTGAAAAGAGCATATAAAGGGTGTTTTGTCACTAGTTAAGGGGGAAAAAAATGAAAACGAGAAAAAATTTATGTACTCACGAAATAAATTCCTTTCTATAAATGTTGGTAGTTAGAGTCCTAAAACAATTCCGGCATTAAGTTAAAACACTTTTGTCAAAATTATACGGTTATTTACAAAATCTGGTCTCTTAAAAGAACTCAGGAGGTCATTACAAGGCAAATAATGCAAACAATATCTTACCTTTCTGCACTTGATAAGATGATAAGGAAACCTGCAGGCCCTGATCTGGTGGTTTTTATCATAGGGGCATTGTAATAGCTTTTCAGGGTCCAGGGAATCGACTAAAAGAGAGAAAGGAGGATAAACATAAACCCAACCAGGCTTTGTACAACTCCAGTATTCCAGACACACTGGATTTTTCAACAGAATCTTTAACAATAGAACAAGACAGTCTAATGACAACTTGGCATTTTAAAAAAAGGGTGACTAAACATTTAAACACGAAAATGTAACTCTGAGAAGATAAAACTGTATTACCACCAAATCTTGGGAAGTCTAGCAAAACAAGCTATCATGGGATAGCTTGATAGGATATTGATAAGATAGGATCTTATTAGTTCATATTTGGTTGTACATAAATTTGTTTTATACGAAGAGTAACAATGAAAACAACAATAACGTTAAATGAAATGACAGCCTCTTCTCCCTTCTAGATGTGCTAATTCAGGGTCATTCTTACCTCTAGCTAGCCAAACCAAAGCCTCCCAACCAGTATGCTAAAGGTCAGAATGGATGGTGTGCCAATATATTGATGGGGGATTCCTCTGCACGTGTGCCCTCTATCCCCCATCAGTCAGTTCTAGGGCAAATTGAGGGTAGTTAATACCCTTTGCCAGCATTCCTGCCTATTTACTAGTATGCCAGGTCGTGAAAATAGTTCATAAGCACTGCTCTAGATCTAGATTTCTTTTTCGTTTGTTTTGACTACTATTAAGTAGTTCCTGATCTTGGTTGCTGCAGACACCTCTCAAATGAAAACAATACCTTTATCAGACAGGTGGTTTTACCTTTTTATTTATTTTATTTTTTTTATTTATCTTGAGAGAGAGAGAGAATATGCCTGTATGTGTGCGCACATGTGCGGGAGAAGAGAGAGAGGGAGAGAGAACCCCAAGCAGGCTTTGGGTTGTCAGTGAGGACCCAACGCAGTGTGAGATCATGACCTGAGCCAAAACCAAGGGTTGGACATTCAAACAACTGAGCCACCCAGGCGCCCTGGTGGTTTTACTTTTCATAGTTTGGAACACAGGTGAGGAAAAACCAGAATTCGCTAATCTAGTGATTATCAAGTTAGATTAAAAAAAAAAAGCTACAAAAACAGAACCTCCTAAGTTTAAGACAATTGCAGACATATGTGAAAGAAACCCCCTAACCTAGATCATGCTATTTAAAACTACCCTTAGAAGACTATACTTTTGGGGTGCCTGGGTGGCACAGTCAGTTAACCATTTGACTTCAGCTCAGGTCATGATCTTGCGGTTCGTGATTCGAGCCCCACGTTGGGCTCTGTGCTGACAGCTGAGAGCCTGAGGCCTGCTTCGGATTCTGGGTCTCCCTCCCTCTTTACCCTTTGCCCGCTCGCGCGCCCACACACACACGCGCGCGCGCGCGCACACACACACACACACACCCTCTCTCTCACTCTCTCTCAAAAATAAACTTTTTTTTTTAAAAGAAGAGTATACTTTCAGGAATTACCTCTATAGTTACGAAAGAAGTTTCTCTAAATGGATAATGCTACCTGTAGACTTCACATGATGCCCAAGCTGAGCCCCAAATTCTAACAAGCTTGGTTAAAAAAGAAAAATTAAATGGCTAAGCACATTCTGAGTATATTATGAGGACAAGAGGCAACCTAATAAAATGCTGTTGCCATCACTGAAGGCAATGATAAAAGTGAAATCATGTAAACAATTCACATTTGATAAGCAGCTTATAAACCAGGAGACTGCTCTGAAAATCAGAGGTCAGTGGGGAATTGAAACAGGCAGTTTCACTGGAAGAGTGGTAAACATGGAATAGACTGCTAGCCATGATCGTGATGCAAATGAGCCAGAAAGGTGACATGAAGGACGGAAAGAACAGGCAGGAAAAGTATTAGAGGATGGGCAGGCTTGTTACGCCAACCGGGCTCATCCTGACCAGCAATCTTTTCATATTTCTGAAGCTTCAAGACACCCAGGGAGAGTTTACAGATAGAATTCTTATTAGTTTCTCTTCATTTAATCCATTCCATCATGAGCACATGTCGGGCCATGTCAGCAGCTGACTGACTGGATACACCTTATGACTCGTACACATTATACTGCCCGTACAGTGCCATGCATCAGAGCTGATGATGATGGCTTCCTACCATTAACGCTTTACTTCCTGGCCTCTGGTAACTTAGGTCAGCTCTCAACTGGTTTCTAGATTTGAAAAATTTTATTTTACTTCTAAGTAAAAAAAATTTCATGGTGATAAACAGATACACAGCATAAAATTTGCCATCTTAACCATTTGTAAGTCTAGTGTCCGGTAGTGTTAGGTATATTCACATTGTTGTGCAACCAGTTTCCAGAATTTTTTGCCTAGCAGAACTGAAACGCTATCCCCATCAAGCAATTCAGAACCAAAATGCTATCCCCATCAAGCAACAATTCCCCATTCTCTCCTCTCCCCAATCCCTAGCAACCAGTAATCCTGCTTCTTGTTTATATGAGTTTGACTATTCTAGATACTTTATATAAGTAAAAGCATAGGGTAGCCTTGTTTAAAATTTTTTATTTTATTAAAAAAAATTTTTTTAATGTTCTAATTTATTTTTGAGGGACAGAGCGTGAGCAGGGGAGGGGCAGAGAGAGGGGAAGACACAGAATCTGAAGCAGGCTCCAGGCTCTGAGCTGTCAGCACAGAGCCCTATGCGGGGCCCAAACCCATGAACAGGGAGATCATGACCTGAGCCGAAGTCAGACGTTTAACAGACTGAGCCATCCAGTCGCCCCTAGGGTAGTCTTTTTTTGACAGGCTTATTTCATTTGGCATAATGTCCTCAAGGTTCATCCATATAGTAGTTTGTGACAGGATTTCCTGCACCTATTTTGCTATTTGCTTTTTTTTTTTTAAGTTTTTATTTACATTTTTAAATAATCTCTACCCCCAATGTGGGGCTTGAACTCACAACCCTGAGATCAAGAGTTGCATGCTCTTCCAACTGAGCCAGTCAGATGCCCTAACCCCCTGCCCCCTTTTTTTTAAACTTAATATATCCTGGAGCTCCTTCTATGTCAGTGCATACAAGGAATATTCAAACAAACAAACAAACAAACAAAAAACAACCAAACCGTAACAGGAATATTTTAGTGTTGCATATGGATGTGCCATAGATTTTTAATCAGTTTTTATACGGATGGACATTTAGGTTGTTTCCAGTTTTTTGTTATTATATATAATGTTGTGACTAACAATCTGGTATACACTTCTTTGTGTACTGTATGAGCATTTCTCTTGGACAGATACCTAAGAGTGCGGCATTGAGATACAGGTGTATTTAAAGTCATAAATACCTGTAATAAGTACTATCAAACTGCTCAGCAAAAACTCTGTCTGGCTTTTTGGGAATATAACTTAATTTGGAAAACAGAGTAAGCCCTGTAGATAAGGTGCCTCTAAAAGCACAGACTCAGATGTTCCTTACCCTTGGGTAGGGCCTGGAACCCACGGTGAGAAAAAATGGAGGAAACTTCATAGAAATCAGGAGTAGACCCAACAAAAGTACCAATAGCTAAGAGGTACATCTCCCAAGCAGAAACTGGAAATCTTCTGGAATCTATCAAATTAATTTTTTTAAGTTTATTTATTTTTGAGAGAGAAAGAGCACGTGTGTGCACGCGTGAGCGCACGCGCTCGCATGTAAGTAGGGAAGGGGCAGAGAGAGAGGGGGAGAGAGAGAATCTCAGGCAGGCTCTGTACCCTCAGCATCAGCAAAGGGCTTGATCCCAGGAACAATGAGGTCATGACCTGAGACAAACTAAGAGTCAGACGTTTAACCAACTGAGCCACCCGGGGGCCCCACAATCTATCAGATTAAGGTTAAAATTTAAGGTTTGAGAAGGTCAAGTATATTCTAAAGCAGACCTTCTCAAACTTTAACATAATCCCTAGGCGTTAAATCACTTGGGGACTGTGTTAAAATGCAGATTCTGATTCAGTAGGTCTGGGATGGTGTCCTGACACTGTGCATTTCTAACACACTCCCAAGTGATATTTTTCTAAGCAAAATAGAAACATACGGCTGAAAAAAGTAAAGAATGAGAGACATAAAGGGGAGTTGTTGCTTTCTAATTTAATAGAGTAGTAAGCTTCCAAGAACAAATAAATATTTATCTGCCTATCTCACATGGAATTCCAGGCTTAAATTATAATATTTTAAGAAAAATTAAGGGAGTAGGGGAGGGAGCCCTACAGAAGACCAAAGAGAATCAGCTTTCTAGATCAGGGATTCTCAAAGTGTGGTCCTCTGACAAGCAGCCTCACCTGAAATCATGTCAGAACTGCAAATTCTTGGGTCCCAGACCTTCTGAATGAGAAATTGTGGGATTGAGTCCAGCAATCTGAGTTTTAACAAGCTCCCTGGGTGATTCTGCTGCATGCTCAAAAGTCTGAAAACCTCTGATGTAGATATTTAATAAAGACCATTTCCATGTAGTTTCTATAGATCGGTAATAAAGATTCTACTGAACTCTTCCTTGAAGGTAAAATGGAACGAAAATATCCTTTCGTTGGAACTTACTCTAAAGACATTCTGAACGAGACAGCAAAGTAAGAAACAAAGCAGGCCCTGCTGACAAGTTTCATCCATTCACTGATGCAGAGGTTCTTTAAACTTGGTTAGGACCTAGAAACCATAGTGCCTTATGGTATCAAGTATGGCATGACACATGAAAAACATAGGACTCTGTCCCTTACCACGCGACCTTGGGAAAGTCAGTTAACCCAGGTTCTATTTTCTCGTAGGTAAAATCTGAACGTGAAATGAAATGATTTTTCAGGTTTCTTTTGTTTTTACGTTTGTATGATTCTAGGTGCTCACTCCCTTTTGACTTCTTGGGCCATGTAAGGTGCCTGGGTCACTTGAGAATTAAGAATTCTTCCTAGGATGTCTTTAAATCCTAAAAATTCAACGTACGTCAACATCATTATGTACACAATATTATTCCTCAAAATAGAAAGAAAACAGGGGTTACTAGCCCCTTAATAGGAGCAACTGAAGTCCTGAGAAATTAAAATGCTTCATTTAATAAAAATATAGTTTAACACAGCTGTCCCAACTGCAGCCTTTTCAAAGCTTGATAAATTTCAAGTGTCTTATTTCCACTTTGGGTATTTCTCTACTACCTACCACATAGACATCTTCAGCAGTTTAGGGAGAAATGTGAATTCTTCCCAACACACTAAAACTCTTGTCAGACATAAAACTATATGTAAAGAATTTAACTTATTTTCTAAAAGCAACAAGAAGTACATACTGTAAGTTTCTTCCATGTTGGAAATGAAGGAGCCGAATCCAAGTGCTGAGGGGGGAAAAAAAAAGCAGGGGTTCAGGTAACCAGAAATAAAAATGTACCAAAGGAAGTCCCAAAAAGGGGAGTCGAACTGAAATTGAAGCTACCCAAGTTCAATATAAGAAAGCCTGTCCTGTTCCCCCAAATATTTACCCTCCTTTAAAGCATTCTTTACTACTTTGAAGTATTTTAACATGCTTGCCTAACACACGCTCTTGGAATAAATTCCAGGGCTCACAGACAGTTAAGAAAAACCAAATATGACTACTAATTTAAACTGTATTCAGGTGATAAGGCAGTCTACTTTAAGTACACACTTAATGGATCCAATAAGCCCAGAGCCATTCTAGTTTATTATTTCTGTGACTTTTCCCAAGCACGACTGCGAAGTGCCACACTTATTCCAGTGATGTTTCACCTCCCTTCCCCCCTGCCAATCTCCTATGCTAAAATGGATACACTTGGTTAAGTGCCTCCAGTTAGAACTCATTCCCTGTACCACTGAGGGAAAACTTTTGAATGTTAGGACTTAAGAACTGTTCATTTTATGGATAACACAGTAACAAAAGTACAACTCTCCACCAGAAATGTAGACGATTAAAGGATAGGAAATAGTTCTGTAGTTTGGATCCTCTTCTACTGAAGATCTCCCCCTATTTAGCATTGTGATTAAACAAACATCATTATGGGGAAGAACTAAATTTATATAAAGCCATTCTCGTAGGAAACTCCTCAAAATTGGCTAGATTTATGGCTATTGTCTCTAGAGCAAGCTCTGCTTTGGCCCTTCATACAATTCTACACCCCTTCCCCCCATTCTATGACATAAGCAGCCTTGGAATCTATGATAGGAAATACAAGTGATCAGCTGGAACTCTAGTTTAGAAATTTGCTGTGGAGCCCATTTCTTAATGACAACTGTTAGTGAAAGTGTTGTAAAAAATATTTTTCATATCTGGATTAAGAAATCCCGATCTGCCTTTTGACAAGTTTTACTTATACTTTACACTTTCTCAATAAAAAATAAGAGGTTTGGAAGGAAGAACCAAGTATTAGGTTCCTTGATTTTTAAGCCACCGTAAACTTTGGGGGCAGAACGCCTAATTACAGTAGACTAAGGGCCCTGGAATCCATAGCTTCATCATTCAGCCGTGTCCACTGAAGTATCTTCCGTAACGAACTGTTAACAGGCGATTCTTTACCTTTTCCCTAGTACTAGACCGCGGTGAAATGGACAAATTACGTGAAGCAGTCAAGTTTGGGGGGCTGGATGTAGTCTGAAGCAACCGGTTAAACTGTTAACAGAGATGGGGTCTCAGGAAAACTATCGTTTTTCTTCCTTTAAACGAAACAATCAGAGTAGATTTAAGCAAGGAGACTAAACTCGAGAAGGGGTGGGGGGGAAGGTGGTTAACTTAAAAAAATGGAGACAAAAGAGGTAGAGGCCCTCGGGGTGCGCAGTCACAACAGCAGCGCCGGGAACCCACAGTCCCAAGGCTACGGGAGGAAAAAGTAAGATATTAGAGGGCGAAGGTGTCCCAGCACACTAAAGGGGAAGTGTTCGGCGGCCCCAAGCCAGACGGGCCTCGCCTTACCTACCTGGTGGAGACACGCTCTCCCCACAGTGGCTTTCTCCCCACCTCCGCGCCCCAGCAACGCTCGTTTCCGGCCCCTGACGTTGGAGGGTGGGGCCCCCACTTCCTGTGACGCTGGCCTCTGCTCCGCGGGAGCGTGGGCTGCGTGGACCCTCCTTTCCCTCGCCGTGGGCCCCGCCTTGGCCCCTTCCTGCTCTTCAGGTTCCCCCGCCTCGCGCCATTCTCCTTTTTTAGCCCATCCTCCTGGGGGGTCTCCGGAACAGTAGTGGCCTTGCGTGGGTGGAACCCGCCCTGCCTTCCTCGGGGTTCGTGGCGGCCATCTTAGGAAGGCGAATGTGCCCTCGAAGCGGGAATGAGACTGGTTAGGGCCGGCTGCTGGTGGGAAGGAAGCCTTGTTGGTGTAAGTTATCCAGGTAGAAGTGTAATTTGGATTTTGCGGGGCGGGAAGAGGGAAATCGTAAAGGAGACAAGCCTACAGAAGAGCCTAAACAAACAAAACACCAAGGACAGGAATCTAGTTGTTTTTATTTAGCAGGCGTTGTAGAATCTTAAAATTCAGAAGTCAATAATAGTAGGTAAGAATGCTTGGGAGGGAGGATGACCTCGTTGGGTTAAAGGGAGTTTTAGAGTTGAGGGGAGAGCTCAATGAAAAGAGTTGGAGAGGTGAAGGGAGCCAGAAAGCTATAAATCGATAATGGAAACCCAAACATAGATTTGTTAGCCCTGTTGTGGAAACTGTGATACACACACACACACACACACACACACACACACGCGCACGCACGCAGTACTTGTCCCTGAAGTGCTTAGGAAAACAGGCCTAGAGTGGATGAAAGGCAAAATAGCAGTATAACATGTCAAAAATATGGTCAGGACTGGAAATTTACATTAGGAAGAAATCACTGAGGCCCAAAGTGAGCTGGGAAGGCTTTATGGAAAAAAGGGACTTGTGGTCTTTGAAGGTTAGACAGGAAAAAAGGAAGATGTTGACATCTGTTATGGTAGATCTGGTGATACTATTTTTCAAAACCAAGAAGTAAAAATATGATATGACAAAAATTTTTGTACTGTCCAAAGTATAGGAGGCAGTATGAGAGATCAGTCTGAGTACTGAAATATTGGGATTTTTGAAACATATCAGTGACTAATAGAGCCTAAATGTGACTTAGGAGAACTTATCCTGATAGCATGAACTGAATGTGGCTTCAGTGAAAATGATCACAGATGGGACATTTTATTTTTCTGAAAATACTCCGTAAACATAATTTGTTACCTGTTGTTTTTTTTTGTTTTTTTGTTTTTGTTTTTTTTTTTAAGATTATCAGCTCTTGGACTTAGGAGTGTGCATCACAGTCTTTGGCTCATATTAAGATCCTAAAAAGAAATGTGTTGTTAGGCGCCCTGCCCAAGCCATTCTTGTAGGCTAGTGATTTTTAATCTTGTCTGTACATTCCAATCATCTGGGGAGCCCAAGTTCCCCTTCCAGACCAGTTAATCAGAAAGGGCTGGGCATAGTTATTTTTAAAAAGCTACCCAGATGATTCTAATGTGCAGTCAAGGCTGGGAACCACTGACCTAGGCACTGTTTTGCATTTAGGAAAGCTATTCTTTCACCTGAGTGGCCTGGATAATTCCTGTGAAGGAGGAGCAAGCTGTTAAAGTGCTTCTTGAAAGATAATAGCTAAGAATGAAAGCTTCACTGCAAGCCTAGCACAAAGCATTTTAGAGAAAGCTGCTGTTTCGGCAAATCGGTTTCAGATTGTTACGAGTTCGTAAGGTAACCTTTCTGAGATTCTAAACCTCTTAATTTATCACATCATTCATGCAGATTGGTGGGGCCAATGTGATTTGAAGTGAAATGTGATTTTTCAGGCTTCAAATTGCAGTAAGCTGGTAAAATTGTTGACATTGTTACCGTGACCCATAAGTACTTTTCAGATACCTGCAGACTGAAATTTCTGAGGAAGAGCTAGGGCTTGAGACGACGGAAGGGGTGGGTGGGTTCCAAACCAGAATCCAAAGTCAGGCTTCACTGCGTTCAGTAATGCGTCAGGGTGACAGGATCCTCAGCTGAGAAAGCTGTTCCATTTAGCAGGAGTGAACAAGCCCACCAACTTGTAAACAAACTCCCCCCCCCCAACTTTCAGTGGAGATTTTATTTTATTTTTTTTTCAACATTTATTTATTTTTGGGACAGAGAGAGACAGAGCATGAACGGGGGAGGGGCAGAGAGAGAGGGAGACAGAACTGGAAACAGGCTCCAGGCTCTGAGCCATCAGCCCAGAGCCCGACGCGGGGCTCGAACTCACGGACCGCGAGATCGTGACCTGGCTGAAGTCGGACGCTTAACCGACTGTGCCACCCAGGCGCCCCATCAGTGGAGATTTTAAAATAAAAATGCGCCACACATCTATTCTTTCTATTCTTAAATGCTTTGTTCATTCATCTCCAACCTAGAAAGTTCCTGCTTTATCTAAGATCCCTGCTGAGTTGCCTTTCAGACTGGCTTTTCAGCCAGTTTGAATATATTTGAAAAGGGAAAAAAACAAACCAAGGCATTTACACAGGGTTAGTCTAGGAGCTAGAAGCTAGCTAGGATTAATACCATAAACCGAATCTGATCCTGGCTGGTTCTCTCTGATGATAGGCTAGCATTTGTCCTTAAATTATAGATTATGTATATTAAATTTTTTTAAAAGTTTATTTATTTTGAGAGAGAGAGCATGTGTGTGCGCTCATGCTTGGGATGGGAGGAGGGCAGAGAGAGAGGGAGAGAATCCCCAGCAGGCTTTGCACCGTGAGCGAGGAGCTGGACATGGAACTCCCAACTCACTGAACCGTGAGATCATGACCTGAGCCGAAATCAAGAGTCTGGTGCTTAACTGACTGAGCCACCCAGATGCCCCTATAGATTATATTTTTGAACTAATAATTATAAGGTAAAAACAAACACTCTGGACTAATGACTATAAAGACAGATCTGTACCCTAGTGATTAAAAAAACAAATCTTTGTTAGAAAATTAGTTTTCTCAGCTTTTAGGATGGTAGGAACTCCAGTAGTCCTTGAGATTCTTTGGGAGTTTCAGTGTTTGAGATAGCCCAATAAAACCGAAACTTTAGCCCACCGGAAGACTAAAATATTAAATTTCTTTGTTTCTGGCTTGAGTGCGGTCAACAAAATCCTGATTCTCTTATCTAATTATAGATGCCGGTCAGTAGTTAAGTGCATAATTAAAAATAGGAAAATTATTGGGGCACCTGGGTGGCTCGGTTGAGCATCCGACTTCTGCTCAGGTCATGATCTTGCGGTTCGTGAGTTTGAGCCCCACGTCGGGCTCTGTGCTGACAGCTCAGAGCCTGGAGCCTGCTTCGGACTCTGTGTTTCCCTCTCTCTCTCTGCTCCTCCCCTGTTCATGCTCTGTCTCTCTCTCTCCTTCAAAAATAAATTAAAAAAATAGGAAAACTATTCAATAAATACAGTTGCAAAATATTTCAAAATGAGAGAGCTAGGGGATCATAATAGATGTTCTTACTGATGAGGATAGATTGGGAAGTATTGCTGTAGAGGAGGGTGAAAAGTTGGGCCTAGTTACAATTTTTCAGGGAAAGTAGCAGGGAGAAGTGCTGCCAGCAGGGGGCCAAAGAAAATAAATTTAAAGAAGAGTCCCTAGTGGGAGTTTGGATTGAATAATAACCAATATTAAGCTCAAGAAACACAGGATAATAAAGGGTGAATAAAAATAGTGATTTTTAGAGGTCCCTGGGTGACTCGGTTAAGCGTCTGACTTTGGCTCTGGTCATGATCTCACAGCTTGTAGGTTCAAGCCCCACATCGGGCTCTGTGCTGACAGTTCAGAACCCGGAGCCTGCTTCGAATTCTGTGTCTCCGTCTCTCTCTGCTCCTCCCCGGCTTGTACTCGAGCTCTTTCTCAAAAATAAACAAACATTAAAAAAAAATATCGATTTTTGAAAAATTTGTACTTTAATTCTGTGGCTTAATATATAAATGTCATATACCTATGTAATCCACATTGCCTATAACAGTTACCAGTGGGCTTGAGAAATCTCTTCTCTCTGTTTTCCGTGACTTCCAGCTAGTTCTTTTTCCAGGAGTCAGCAACAAATAGCTCCTCACACTGTTTCTGATGCTGGCAGCTAAGATGTAAATTGTAAGTCAAAGTTTGCAAACCATTGTGAGTATCACTTGGCTTATGAACAAATCGGTGAGGAAATGGAACTGCTTAAAAGAAGTTTGTTGAAAAGGTGGTAGAATGGCAGAATTGTATTAAAGAAATTTTACCGACTAAAAATTACGTAAAGGACTAATCTTGCACTGAACAGTTCTAAAATTCTACTGTCATTCTGATCTGTTATTTTTAAAAACGTCAAATGTTTTATGAGGACTTTAAGATACAAAACAGATGAACATATGGGAAGGGAAGCAAAAATAATATAAGAACAGGGAGGGGACAAAACAGAAGAGACTCTTAAATATAGAGAACAAACAGAGCGTTGCTGGAGGGGTTGTGGGAGGAGGGATGGGCTAAGTGGGTAAGGGGCATTAAGGAATCCACTCCTGAAATCACTGTTGCACCATATGCTAACTAACTTGGATGTAAATTAAAAAGTAAATAAATTATTAATAAAACAAAAAATAAGATAAAAATAAAAATGTCACCCAAGGGTCATTTTTTTCTCTGAAACCTAATGTTTGCCTGGGATTAAGTTCTTATGTTTTCTTATAACCTCCTTCCACCCTCCTTCCTTCCTAGCACTTAAACTGTGTATTAGATCAGTGGTTCTCAAAGTGTGGTCCCAAATTGCAGCATCAGTATCACTTAGGAACTTGAGAAAATGCCAGTTCTTAGGACTTACTACAGACGTACTGAATCAGAAGCTCGGGTGAGATGTCCTTTCATCTGTGTTTTAGCAAGGCCTTCGTGTGATTTTGATACCCACGAAAGTTGGAGAACCATTGCCTTATACTCTTACTGTCAACATTGTTCCTTTATAATGGACCACGCCACTGTAGTTCTTAACATAGTGTGGCAAGCACAGTAGATACTTGATTATTTTAGAGCACAGGTGTATTTTGTCAGGAGCTGTTAGGACAACTGTGAGACATCATCTACCTTGTAAGAAAACGTGGGAAGAAGAGACTAAAATATTGGAGATTTGTCCTTTCCTCGTTTTATACCACAGTTGCTTGGGAAGCCTGCACAGAAAGGTCAAGAAGTATGGACCAACAATAAGATAAAGCTGGGGAACCAATGAGCTATAGTTTGGTACATTATGACATGAGTAATGGGCCTTAGCAATTGTTTCCCCATCATACTGTGAATGTGAGAGTAGAAATCCTAAACGTGATTGTAGGGAAGAAACTTCATAGCTAGGAAGGCTTGTTAGCATTACATAAATACAATTTAAATTGCTTTGTTAGGACTTTTTGGTGAAAATGAGTGATTCTGGTTACCAAGGTTTTTGAAAGATTGATATATTCAGTATAAATATTTAATCCAGGGCACTGAGTCTTCTTTATACCCCATGTCTATATAGATTCTTCCATGTTCAGCAACTTTGATTTTTCTTTTTTTTTGTAGGCACAGAACTGTTACATAGTCAAGATCGTGTCTCTCCTAAAGCACCTTATAGTAAAATAATAATAAATCAGAATGAAGGGACATTAAATGGAGACATACACCACCTGTTATGGGAGTATGGGGGAATAATTAAGACTTTGGGGATCTAGGCAGGCTTTGAGGCAGTTACTTTGAAACTTTGCTTTTTTTTTTCCTTTTAAGTATTTTTCCATAAGTTTGTTTACTTTCAAAGCTTTGACCAAATGTTACGTCAAAGGCCAAAAAAAAAAAAAAGTGATATTTTAGTTTCTATTGTGCCTTCCTCCAATGAACTCAAAACTTCTCAAAGTGAGATTTGAGTAGATCTGACATCTATATTTTGAATGGCAGCTGCCTAATTAATGATGTTTTATCCCTTAAGAGTAGGGTGGCCAACGTGTTGTTGTTGTTGTTATCCTAGGATAATTGTTGTTCCCCCCCTTCATGCTCAAGAGTATCCTGGTTTGAAGGAAAAATTATGTGGTCACACCAATCAATTAAGACTACATGGCTTTTTAGGGGACGATACCATATACCTAAAATATGATAAAGGAAGACATCTTTGTCTTTTGGGCTATTTTTCCTAGGAAACATTTTCTTGAAGTTTTTTTTCAAAGGTTTATTTATTTTTGAGAGAAAGAGAGAGAGATAGAGACTGTGAGCTGGGGAGGGGCAGAGAGAGAGGGAGACCCAGAATCTGAAGCAGCCTCCAGGCTCTGAGCTGTCAGCACAGAGTCCAATATGGGGCTTGAACTCACAAACCATGGGATCACGACCTGAGCTGAAGTTGGATGCTTAACCAACTGAGCCACCCAGGTGCTCCACCTAGGAAACATTTTAATTTTCATATAGTTTGGTGTTAATATACCAAAGTGTAATTTAAAAAATTCAAAATCTGTGTAAGGCCTTAGATGAAAATCTTGTTTATATTATGTAAATACAAGGGAGCAAGTCAGTAGCCCTCCTTTGTACAAAGTATACTAGAATGTGCTAGATTCTGTAGGTATCTAGTTATTCTCCCTTCTATTTTCTGCTTTAAAGGGGAGAAAAAGATCATCTGAAAAGGATCTAGAAAGTATTTAGGTAGGAATAAGTCTCATAGGGTCAGAAAATATCCATTTGATTATAATTTCTACTTTTAATTGTAAGTCTAACTATACCTGAACTACTCAGTAAACTAGCAAAAAAAAAGTCATTATTTAAAAAAAATTTTTTAATGTTTATTCATTTTTGAGAGAGAAAGGGAGTCAGAGCACAAGCCAGGGAGGGGCAGAGAGCGAGGGAGACACAGGATCCAAAGCAGGCTCCAGGCTCTGAGCTGTCAGCACAGAGCCCTATGTGGGGCTGGAACCCATGAACCATGTGATCATGACCCGAGCTGAAGTCAGACGTTTAACAGACTGAGCCACCCAGGTGTCCCTGAAGTCATTTTAAAATTAGCTAGCTGCAAAAAACAAAAAACAAAAAACAAAAACAACAGCTTAAAAGGAACAAATTTTGGCCTGTTATAAATTGGGTCTTGATTCAGTTTAAGCACCAAGTATGTGAATATCTCCTAGATGCATAGCACCAGGCTAGTGATATATGGTATAGCAAATACAAAGCAGCATGTGATTCTGACTTCTCTTGTGAAGATTTGTGGTATGGTTGAGGTTGGATACCTGGTAAGTTTAAATGTGGTGAGGCATAAGAATTAGCCTTAAAAAAAAACAAAACAGCTAGAAAGAGATTTCAATGGTTGAAGGGCAAGGGGTAACATTTAAAAATGAACAGAGTAGCAAAGAATAAGGTGTATATAAGATTGGAATAACCTGACTTCTATAGAGTTAAGAAGGGAGATTTGGAGACATGCTCCAGACTCAGCTTCTCATAAAAACGATATCTTTTTTGTTTGCATGGGGCTTAAACTCACAACCCTGAGATCAAGAGTCACATGCTCTACTGACTGAGTCAGATGCTCCTAAAAACTGTATCCTTTTTTTTTTTTTACTTCTTTTTGAAGTTTTTATTTTTTTAATTTACATCTAAGTTAGCATATAGTGCAACAATGATCTCAGGAGTAGATTCCTTAATGCCCCTTACCCATTTAGCCCATCCCCTCTCCCACAACCCCTCTAGTAATCCTGTTTGTTCTCCATATTTAAGAGTCTCCTATGTTTTATCCCCTTTCCTGTTTTTATATATTTTTTTGCTTCCCTTCCCTTATGTTCATCTGTTTTGTATCTTAAAGCCCTCGTATGATGAAATCATATGATATTTGTCTTTCTCTGACTAATTTCGGTTAGCATAATATCCTATAGTTCTATCCACGTAGTTGCAAATGGCAAGGTTTCATTTTTTTTGATTGCCCAGTAATACTCCATTGTGTGTGTGTGTGTGCGTGTGCGTATACATATATATATGCACACACACATACATACCACATCTTCTTTATCCATTCATCTATCGATGAACATTTGGGCTCTTCCATACTTTGGCTATTATTGATAGTGCTGCTGTAAACATGGGGGTGCATGTGTCCCTTAGAAATAGCACCCCTGTATCCCTTGGATAAGTACCTAGTAGTGCAATTGCTGGGTTGTAGGGTAGTTCTATTTTTAATTTTTTGAGGAACCTCCATATTGTTTTCCAGAGTGGCTGCACCAGTTTTCATTCCCCAAAACTGTATCTTTTAAACATGGAAGGTTTGTACAAAATTAATTGAAGAAGGTTGATCTGATGGTCATGTAGTACATGACTTGGAGTAGGAGAAAAATAATCGGAGGATAAAGAATCTGATTAAGGGGGCGCCTGGGTGGCTCAGTCGGTTAAGCGTCCGACTTCAGCTCAGGTCATGATCTCATGGTTTGTGAGTTCGAGCCCCACGTCTGGCTGTGTGCTGACAGCTCGGAGTCTGGAGCCTGCTTCAGATTCTGTGTGTCTCTCTCTGCCCCTACCCTGCTCATGCTCTGTCTCTCTCTCTTAAAACTGAATAAATGGTAAAAAAAGAAAAACAAAAAAGGATATGATTAAGGTTACTGTATTTCCTCCACTAATAAGGGAAATAGGCAAAAAAGCCCTCTAGCCTTTTGGTTGACAAATGAGGATATGAAAACAAGGAAGACTAAAAAACCAAATGAAGCCGGTCACAGGAAGGATATTCTTTATTTAAATAAATAAAAACATACTAAGATGCCAACAATGACTGGAGTTGTTATCTAAAACTTGACAGTTAAGATTTCCCCAAAGTTTGAAAAAGGACAATACATTTTCTGTCTGCTGGCTCTTTAATCCACAGCTTCTCCATCAGTTTTTCTGACCTATGGGTAGAAAGAGAACATTAAAGTAGTGTCATTTTTTATAGTGTTTTTATAGAAGACCTAAGCTTGATATGTGTTAGTTGCATTTCAAATAGAGTTTTAGACAGCTCTTTCTCCATACTCTGACTTAAAGCCATTGGGACTTTCCTTGCATTCTACTATTTGGTGTGGAGAAGGACTTAGAATAGAAAATATGGTTTATTTCTTTAAAGAATAAAAGTTTGTCTAAGAAACTTTGAAGATTTAGAATACGACATTAGTGATTAGTTAAAACTATGTTAATATCATAGAACTATGATATTGATAGTTTTTTTTTGAGAGAGTGCAAGTGCAAGCCTAAGTGTGAGAGGGGCAGGGTCAGAGGGAAAAGGAAAGTGAGAATCTTTTTTGTTTTTTAAATGTTTATTTTTGAAGGAGAGAGAGAGACAGAGTGTGAGTGGGGGAGGGGCAGAGAGAGAGGGAGACACAGAATCCAAAGCAGGCTCCAGGCTCTGAGCTGTCAGCACAGAGCCCATCGCGGGGCACGAACTCACAAACCGGGAGATCATGACCTGAGCCAAAGTCAGATGCTCTACCCACTGAACCACCCAGGTGCCCTGAATGGGAGAATCTTAAACAGGCTCCACACCCAGTGCGGAGTCTGACTTGGGGTTTGACTTCATGACCCCAAGGTCATGACCTGAGCATAAATCAAGAGTCAGACACTTAATTGACTGAACCACCCAGGGACCCACTAGTTTAAAAAAGTTACTCTAGGGGCACCTGGGTGGTGCAGTCGGTTAAGCGTCCGACTTCAGTCAGGTCATGATCTTGCGGTCTGTGAGTTCGAGCCCCGCGTCAGGCTCTGGGCTGATGGCTCAGAGCCTGGAGCCTGTTTCTGATTCTGTGTCTCCCTCTCTCTCTGCCCCTCCCCTGTTCATGCTCTGTCTCTCTCTGTCCCAAAAATAAATAAACGTTGAAAAAAAAAATTAAAAAAAAAAAAAAGTCACTCTACCTTTTCTCCAGGACTTATAGTTGTTAGGATGTTTTTCATCCATAGTCTCTTTTTTTATGTCTCTTGAGTCACTGTAGAAGATAACCAAAAAAGGAAAATTAGTTGGAGACCAGCACTGAAGATTTAGTTTAGATAACCAGTTCTAGGGGATTAAAATCACTTTATAAAAAAGGTTTATTTATTTATTTTGGGAAAGAGAAAGGGAGAGCGTGCATGAGTGGGGGAGGGGCAGAGGGAGAGAAAGAATCCCAAGCAGGCTCTGAGCTGTCAGCACAGAGCCTGGTGTGGGACTCCATCTCACAAACTGTGAGATCATGACCTGAGCCAACGTCACAAGTCAGATGCTTAACTGACTGAGCCACCCAGGTGCTCCAGAGGTTAAAATTACTTTATCACAAATGGTTGATATTATTGTCAGAGTAGGAATTACTGACTTTGTGCAAGCTTCTGTTTATACAGTTCCTTTGTACTTCCCATACCCCTGTACATGTGGTGGGTAATTCCATTGATGGCTTCTCTCTCTCTCTTTTTATTTTTTAAATTTTTTTAATGTCTTATTTATTTTTGAGAGACAGAGACAGAGTACATTCGAGTAGGGGAGGGGCAGAGAGAGAGGGAGACACAGAATCTGAAGCAGGCTCCAGGCTCTGAGCTGTCAGCACAGAGCCTGATACAGGGCCTGAACCCATGAACCATGAGATCATGACCTGAGCTGAAGTGAGACACTTAACCAACTGAGCCACTCAGGTGCCCCTCTAACTCTTGTTTTTTAGTTTACTTATTTTAAGAGAGAGAGCGAGAGAGAGCAGGGGAGGGACAGAAAGAGAAGGAGAGAGAGAGAATCCTAAGCAGGCTCTGCACTGTCAGCACGGAGCCCAGTGTGGGACTCAAACTCACTACCCAAGAGATCATGACCTGAGCCGAAACCAAGAGTCAGATGCTTAACCTACTGAGCCACCCAAGTGCCCTGGCTTCTCTAACTCGTAGATGTGCCCTTCAAGCTTGTTAGGTTGGGGATCCTTGTTAGGTTGGTTCATGTGTAGTATAATAATTATTTTCCCTTTACAATTTTAGGAATTGTTTTTTTTTATTTTTGAAAATCTAAGATAGAATTGACAACCTGTGTAATCAAGTCCTTAATGGATTAAAGTCCTAAGTGGAGCCTTAGGGAGGGAATGGAGGTACTCAGAGCCCATGAGTATAGGTTTTTAAACATTTATAATTGAAGTTTAGGCATCTGCCAGGTCTATGACGTAGTGGCCATCTAGCTTTAAGAATTGAACTTAAAGGTATTTTTCTCTCTGTTCCAATAACTTTAAAAATTTTTTTTAGAGAGAGTATGCAAGCGAGGGAGAGAGGCAAAGGGAGAGAGAGAGAAAGAGAGGGAGAATCTTAGGTTCCATGCTCAGCACAGAGCCTAATGTGAGGCTTAATCCCATGACCCTGGGATCATTACTGAGCCAAAATCTACACGCTCAGCTGAGTGAGCTACCAGGCACCCTACTATTCCAATGACTTCTGTAAGATGATTTATCTTACCTTTCACAAACCAACATTTTTGGAGCAAATGTCTTAAGAACAAATAAAGGAGAATGGTATGTGTTATCTAGAAAGGAGGAGAGAGGATGGAGATGTGATACAAGTACTAAGCATTTTTTTTTAATTTTTAATTTTTTTAAAGTTTATTTATTTTATGAGAGGAATGCATGCTGAAGGAGCAGAGAGAGGGAGAGAGAGAGAGAGAGTCCCAAGCAGGCCCTGCCCCATCAGCATGGAGCCCGATGCAGGGCTCGAACCCATTAACTGTGAGACCATGACCTGAAGAGTCAGACACCCCACCGACTGAGCCACCCAGGTGCCCCAGTACTAAGCATTTTTAGATTGTTGCAGAGAAAGCTAGTTGGCAGCAGAGATTTGAATCTCTCTTCCATAGTTGTTGCTGGAAATTGCCTGTGCTGCCAGGGACAACGTTCCCACCAGTTTTACCTTAGGTGTGGCCATATGATTAGTTTTTGCCAATGGAATGTGAGTGGAAGTATTTTCTTCTGGGTCAAGCTGCTTAAGAGGCACCTGCACCTCCACTGTCTTTTTGTGGCAGTTTGGGAAGCCAAGCGTGGAAGGTGACAGTCACAGATGAAAAGAGCCTGTGGTCTCAATCCACCGTCCCCACTGAATGCTTGCATTGGGTTACACAAGGAAACTTCTGTTGTGTTAAACCAGGATACCAACACAACTTGAACTTTATCTGTTAAAGGAACTTGCATTATTCTAATACACACATACATCTTTATTTAATACTTATAAGGTAGGTGTTATACCTTTATAGGTGAGGGAGATGTGGTTGAGAAGTAACTTTCCTTATGGCCACAGCATATAGTTGAACCTAGACTGACTGAAAAACTAGTGAATTCTTTATGGCATGCTACATTTTAGAGAAAGGATATCACTTGAGATGGGATAAATCCAAACCTTTTAGACTACAAGTTTCAATTTATACCAATACTTTTTTCTATGGAAAGTGACCAGATATTGGTAAGGTAAGATTCTTTAAGCTGTTATAAATGATTTTTGGTTTTAATTAGATCCCTTTTTGCTGGGTTGCTTCTCCAGATGCAGATGAAATTCCCAGATTTATTTGACTGTGTTGAAGGATTTTGTGGGAGGAGTATTAAGACTTAATTTATCCAGGACTACAGTACTTATCAGCTATGAAGGACTTAGAGTCCAAGCCTTCACTTATGGCTGTGTTCACTGTTTCACCCTTGCTCACCTATGTTCCAGACGTCAGGGTCTAGAATCTGATTGGCAGTATTAGCAAGTTTTTCATTTGGCTCCAAACTCGGAGAAATAACCTTTGGAAGATTAAATGGCTCTGAAATAAAGCAGATCAGAAGTTGTAGAAGCAGAGTAGAAACTTCCTTTTGTTTTTCATTCCTCTTAGTGGGCTAAGACTTCCCTAGTTATGAAATATGGAGGGCAAGGGGCAATAGAACTTGATGCCACTCATCTATTCTCCCCCCCCCCCCCAAAAAAAAGACTTACCATCATCTACAGCAGTTCTATTGACACAGTTAGCCTCATGTTCCTTGAGCCTTTTGACTGGGACCACATGGCAAGCATTATATTTGCAATTAGCCATCTTTTTAGCTATCTTCAGATTTTTCTAAAAGAAAAAGGCTCTTGTGAAATGGCTATTAGGTTTTGCCTGTATTGTACCCTCCATTCCTTTCAGGAAATGCTGAAGACAAACCATTTCCAACATTAAGAACTGCTAATTGCTATGTATGGTCAGAAGCTTGTTCTTTTTTTTTTTTAATCTTTTAACTTTTTATGTTGAGCTTATATTTCTTCCACCAGTGATTTAACATTTTTTAAAAAGTTTATTTATTTATTTGAGAGAGAGAGAGAGAGATTGAGAGAGGGAGAGAAGGAGAGAGAGAATTCCAAGCAGGCTCCACGCCATCAGCACAGAGCCTGATGCAGGACTGGAACTCACAAACTGAGATCATGACCCGAGCTGAAACCAAGAGTGGGATGCTTAACTGACTGAGCCACCCAGGTATCCCAACATTTTGTATTAACCAGGAAAACGTACCTTTCTACATGATGCCAGGTGGTACTGTAACCTGTTGGCTGGCATCCTGTGGTTTGGGTCATAAGGACATATTTCTAGGACTTCTGGCTCCATGAGGCCTAAATAGTAGGAACCTTGGGTTGACAAAGAAAATATTGACATTTAAGATCAAGTAGTTTTGACATAGGCCTACTTTCTGTTCTCAAAAAAAGAGGCAAAGATATGGGTATCTCCCTATGAAAGTTTTGCATGTCTAAAGCAATAGCCTAGTCAGCTAATAGGAGAACTGCACGGCTTACATGCCTTGGAAAACTAAAAATTAACATTTATACATATATTTTAGTCTTATGGGTTCTTTTGAATAGAATTCTGTGCCCCCAAATAGAGTATTAAACAGACAAGGCTCTTTGGAAAGCTCACAGTACTGGGGTAAGATGAAATTCAGCACCATCAGCTTGAGTGTTCAGGAAAGCAAGGCCGGGGCAGCTGGTTCCTTTACAGTTCAGCATTGCTCCCTTCCTTCTCTTTGCCAAATCTATCTAAATTAAGCCCTTTGCTAGACAAAGATGCTACTTGTCAGATCAGCATAGCCCTTTTGGGGAGAGGGCAATAGAAGAATGAACAGTACCATGTTCAAGTTCAGGCTACTTTATAATTATCTGCGAATGCCAGTCTGAAATCTTTAAAGTTGTACGTATCAGCATATGAAGACTCCTAGAAAGAACTAAGAATATACCATCTCAAATCTGCCACATTTGACTGCCAATAGGAGGCCTACTTTCCCTTATGGCTAGCTGTCTTTAGCTATCCTAGGAGACATTCACTTCAAGGACTCCCAAGTTTCCAGGCAACAGCTACAGCTGAGATTTCTGCAAAGCAGGGACAGCATAGTCTGATTGAGATGGGGGGGGGGGGGGGGGAGGATCAAGGCAGAGTGGCATAAGAAGGAAGGATAGAAAAGTGCCTAGAATAGCCCATTTCAATTCTGCTTTGGATCATGCCTAGGGCATAGACAAAGGGCACAGAGCTAGACTGTTAAATGTCAGATTTTCCTGAGAGCATTTAGATGATTAAGTCCAGGGATTTACACTCAGGTGCCTTTCAGGAACGCAAGCCAGGGTGGCTCTTTCAAGCTTACACTGCATGTTAATGATAATACTAGAGCCACGAACACTTACTATAAAGTGAATTGGCTTTCTGGAAAATAACACCTGCAGTATAATCCACTATCATACAGTTATCTTTAGATTCTTAAAGATAATAGAAGAAGAGCTTTAATACTAAAATGTAGTCTTCAGATAACCCCAAACCCTTATTTTATCCAGCAGCCTAGAAAAGTATAAAGTTTGATCAGACTGATAAGGCTGGTCTTAACAAAGAGTGCTTCAAAAGTGGCAGCAAGAATTGGTAAGCTTGGACCATTCGTCTAATTATCGATAGCTGAATATCCCATGTTGGGAGGCCAAGACTATAATGGAGGCCATTTGATTTAATATGTATTAGACTTGGTGAGAGAGTTGTAGCCTCGAAGCTACTTTGACAAACTGAATCTAGAGGCCTTTGAGACCTCTTAAGTTATTCTTGAAGCAGTGTCTCTCAAGAATCTGAAGGGAAGTGTGTCTGAATCTGAAGAGGGAAACAATCCTACAAGTCAGAACAAGGCAAATTTCGCAAAAGTTTGGGGTGAGGGAGAGCAAAGTACCTTTGTCAAGTGATGTAAATCAACTTTCTGTTCCAGCTACTCAATTCCTCTTCTCCCACCATATGGTCTACGGTTTCTCAAGAGGTTTGGAAGTTTTTGATGTCATAGTTAAGTCTTGAATGACTGTTTTTCAATCTTGGTTGTGCATGAAAATCACTGAGTAGTTTTAAAGTGACAGATCTTCCAGAACTAGCAGATCAGAATCTTCACACATGAGGTCTGACTAACTGTGGCTTTAAAAGAGTTCCACAGGGGATTCTGACTTGTAGCCGGGGTTACTAGGCCCTGCCCGGGGGTAATTGAACCACCCTCAGAAGGGTTCTTTCAGTTTCCAGGAGGAACTGCTCCATGGTCTTTCCAATGAAGTTTCTCTAAAGTCTACCAGTTGGAACAATTAGTCCCATCTTTAAATCTGGCCTTTTTCTTTATGTGATGCCAAGTAGAATTTCACAGAAAGTGACATAAGCTCATCACATACTAAAAACACCCAAATTTTACTTTCTTTTTGGCATTCTTAATCCAGCGTACCAGGCCTTGAGCTGAATGTTTACAAACACCACTTCTACAGGTATATGAGGAATGTAACCACTTCTACAGGTATATGAGGAATCACCACGGTTTTATAGATTAGGAAACCAACTCCGTGAGTGAGTGAGATCCTGAAGTTACAAAGCTAGCACATGTTTGAATAACATTAGAATTATTTGAGGTAAAACGTACAAAGCACTTAAAGTACCGGGTCCCTAGTATATAACTAGGTCATCACTTCGCGTGTAGGACCTTAATACAGTTCCTTTCGGTAGGAACTGTTATCAATATCTCCATTTTGCAGGCAGGGAAACTGGATCAGAGCTGCTAAATGATAGAGTTGGGATATGAACTCAAGCTTTATGGCTCCATAACCTGGGCTTCTTGCCTCTAAATCATAAGGCTTTGTCCATTGGACTCAACTACATTCAAGCCCAAAATCTGTCCTATGCCAAAATGTAGGGTTTTCACATATACTAAATACAAGCAAATAAGTGTTTTCCAGTCTCCAGCAATCTTACAGTTCAGCTGGGGTGGCAGTAGAATATGAAACAGGCAGTCAAAGATGGGACCTAATTTAAGTGTAAAATATGTGGTAGTGACCAAATACCGCAGGAGTTCAGCAAGGGCCAGACTTAGGACTCTTTGAGCCAGATTCAGAAGATCGAGTAGGATTTGGGTCAGCAAGAGGGAAAGCACACATCATGAGAAAGGCAGAAATGAATGTGGCACATTCACAGTAGACTACTAGGCTGGTCCCTGCTGGGTTGGGGCGTATGCATTTGGGAACAGGGGAAAAGATTGGCTTGGTATGGAGAGTCTTCAACAAAATTTTCAGGAGGATAACAAATGCAAGTGAAAAAGATCCAATGAAACTATACTAACCTGTTAAAAAGGCTGCGGCTATATGGCAGCTGTGCTTCCTACCTGTTGGTGCCTCAGCAACTGCTCTTAATCTCCCCCATCAAGGTGAAAGACCAGTAGAAATCCCACCAATGTCTTTAGTAGAACCTGGGTTTCTTTGAGAATAGCGGGTAATTCAAATCTTCAGGGCCAATAACACCTCATTCCAGGCCCCTAGCTTTCTAGGGATTCTATCTAGTAAATAAACTGGAAGGCAGATTCTGTTTTCTAGGAGTATAAAGTTTCCCTTAGGGATGTTTGAAATTTTGTGTGTTAAGCACTGTCATCTTGTTTCTTTAAAAGAGACATTATCTTGAGAACAAACATATTAAGATCTGTGTATAATAATGCCAATCAGCTCTCCTATCCCTCCATCCCAGGATTTATTGGAATAATGTAAGAGCCCTGGATATGGCTAATGAGAATGATTGAAAAGTGGAAGGGGGTGCCTGGGTGGCTCTGTCGGTTGAGGGTCCGACTTTAGCTCAGGTCATGATCTTGCGGTTCATGAGTTTGAGCCCCGCATCAGGCTCTGTGCCGATGACCACTTGGGAGCCTGGAGCCTGCTTCAGATTCTGTGTTTCCCTCTCTCTCTGTCCCACCTCCACTCGCGCTCTGTCTCTCTCCCTCTCTCTCAAATAAATAAACGTTAAAAAATTTTTTTAAAAGAAAAGTGGAGAAAAGGTATTGGAAAGGAAGTAGATATGAAGACAACTCTGTTTAACGTAGAATTTTTCTGAAGACTTTCTGCTTTTCTCCTTGAAAGAAACATGAAAGTGAGTTGGTTTTCTTGAATTAGGGAGCTAAGGCCTGGTTAGAATGGCAAGAATTTTTTAGTGCTAAAATTTATTCAGCCTTCTAACATTTAAAGTCTATTAATTACTTTTCCCTTGTTAATCTCAGTTAATATGGTTCTTCATGTGGCCTATTTCCCAATTTAGTCTTAATAATTCAACAAACGAGTCAGCATCTTTACTAAGTGGTTGAGTCCAAGAGGTGGTGTTCTAGATCAGTGTTTCTCAACATGTATTTGATGGAATATTTGCACCAAATCCTCCCATGGTACTTAGAAATGCAGATTTCTAGGCCTCACTGCAGAGTTACCAATCCTGAATCTCAGAGGATAGGGACTGATCTCAGTTTCTTAAGCACCTTTAAGAGCTATTGTACTAGATGCGGGCCTGGGTGGCTTAGTAGGTTAAGCATCCAATTCTTCATTTCAGCTCAGGTCATGATCTCACAGTTTGTGAGTTCAAGCCCCACATCGGGCTCTGCTCTGACAATGTGGAGCCTGCTTTGGATTCTCTCTCGCACTGTCTCTCTGTGCCTTCCCCACTTGTGTGACTGTTCTCTCTCTCAAAATAAATAAATAAACTTAAAAAAAAAAATGAAATCTTGTGCAAGAGCAGTGGTTCTCAAACTTGAGAGTACATTGGAATTACTTGGAAGGTTTATTGAAACACAGAGTGCTGGACCCTACCCCAGAGTTTTGGATTCAGTAGGTCTGGAGTGGGTCCTGGGAATATGCATTCTAACAAGTTTCTAGATGATGCTGATATGACTACATTTTAAGAATCACTGTATTAAAGTATTGTGAAAGATATGAAGAAGTATTAGATACAATTCCTGTCATTAAGGGGCTTATGATGTGGTTGGGGGAGATAAGTCATATACTTAAAAATATGGTGAAGAATATGGTGTTCTGTATAGTATTTGACACTGGAAGGGATAATGTGGAGGATTTGGGATTTAATCTGGGCCCTAAAAGATGGATAGGCCTAAGGTTCAGCTGAGAATAACATAGGTGTTCCTTTTTATTTTTATTTTATTTTATTTTATTTTTTTAATTTTTTTTTCAACGTTTTATTTATTTTTGGGACAGAGAGAGACAGAGCATGAATGGGGGAGGGGCAGAGAGAGAGGGAGACACAGAATCGGAAACAGGCTCCAGGCTCTGAGCCATCAGCCCAGAGCCCAATGCGGGGCTCGAACTCCCGGACCGCGAGATCGTGACCTGGCTGAAGTCGGACACCTAACCGACTGCGCCACCCAGGCGCCCCTAGGTGTTCCTTTTTAAAAAAAAAATTTTTTTTAAACGTTTATTTATTTTTGAGAGAGACAGAGTATGAGCAGGGGAGAGGCAGAGAGAGAGGGAGACACAGAATCTGAAGCAGGCTCCAGGCTCCAAGCTATCAGCACAGAGCCTGATGTGGGGCTCGAAATCACAAACCATGAGATCATGACCTGTGCCGAAGTTGGACACTTAACCGACTGAGCCACCCAGGCGCCCCTAACATAGGTGTTCTTGATGGGGATATATAAAAGAGAAAAAGCATAAAGGTGGATGGGAGTGGGGTAGTCGATACTTGTTTGTCTGGTACAGAGCTTTTTATAGGACTCTAGTGAAGGGGTAAGGCCAAAAAGGTTGGTGCTAGACTGTGAGGAGCCTTGAAAGCCTGTCCCTCTCCCCTGCCTCCACCAACTTCACAGTCTTACCAAAAATGCTACACAGCTAGAAAGAGGAAGTGTCTCCTGCTGAGTGTGCAAGAGGAAGCACAAGAAGATTCTGAAGGCCTGTGAGCTGTAATGACTGCTTTCCCCCATGAGCCAATTGTAGAGGCTACAGGAAGACCAGCGCACCAACCAGGCTGGGTCCCTCCGCCCAGGGGGTGTCACCACCCAAGCTGAAAGTGTTTGGGGAGATTCGGCATTGCTGTCCGGATACTCCTCTCTTTTGGTGGCCATCATGTCTTTGACCTCTGCCTACCAGCATAAATTAGCCGAGAAGCTCACTATTCTGAATGATCGAGGTCAGGGGGTTCTCATCCGCATGTATAACATCAAGAAGGTAAGTATGAACAACTGGGCCAGTACTAATTAATCCAGCAACAGTAGGGCAGGGGACCCCGTGGCTGGCAGTTCCAGGGGCTAGACTCCTCTTCTTTCCCACTGGCCTTCAGTCACTCGGATTACATAGGCCAGCCAGTGTAGGAAGGCAGAATGGGAGGCTCTTTTTAAGGGCTTTCCCCTTCTCGATATGATTCTCACCCCAATGAGAGTGTCTGCTTTCTGCTGGGCATATGGAGGTAGGAAATAATTTTGTTCTGAGTCACTTGAATAAGGTCTGGGATCTAGAATTCTGGGTCTCATTGTTTATTGTTGATCTCCCATACTCTGAAGACATCCAAAGTTGGGTCTCTGGCAAAAACTTTTCCATGGAAGTACTTACCTAAAAGGAAGAAAATAGATATTTCAATAAAATATGGGTAGGTGCCTTCTGAGATACTTAGAGTCTGAGAGTTCATGCTCTGGTTGTGTGTGTATGCTTAGGATAGGATCTGTTGAGTTGAGAGAGGCTGGTGACAAGAGTGAGACTAGGCGGGGCTGTGGGGTGGGGGGTGGGTGGGGGGCAAGGAGCTGGGCCTAGGGAAGTAAAGAGATAAAGACGGGCGGGAGTGGGGAGTTTCTGGAAGAGAAAATAGGGAGAGGGAACTTTTATGCATTTTGTAATAAAACAAATCACCAGGAACGTGGTTTGTCTGACCCCGTGACTCCTACAAATGCCCTCTGGGTGAGATACTTATATATGGACATAATTGTGACACACTTGCCCATGAAGTCTAATTCAGGAGCAGCTGCTTTTCTCACTCCTTCCGGCTTCAGCTGAGGGGTGGGGAGAGAGCTTCCTCTTTGCGCTGGGGCCCCAGCAGACGCTGAATTCGCTGAATTCTTCTCCGTGAGACAAGATACCCAGGTTGTTCAGCTCTACTGATAGTTGGCTTCATGTCTTGGAGCTTGTTCCTCGTCTACTTAACAGTAGACTTTCATAATGCTTTCATAATGAATTCTCAGATTCCCTTTCCACGAGACTGTGTGAGAATGAATGCTGCAGGGAGGGGTATGTTTGGAGGGACAGGAGAAAGGGTTGAAACAGAATGTGCTTTATTGGTGCAGACTTGCTCAGACCCCAAATCCAAGCCACCTTTTTTACTGGAAAAGTCCATGGAACCTTCTCTCAAGTATATCAACAAGAAATTTCCCAACATTGATGTCCGAAGCAGCACGGTGAGAACATGATCCCTCTCCTCTCTTTTCTCTGAAATAATTCTGTGCTTGGATGGCTTGAACTCGCCTCTTTTAACTGCCTTTCTTTGAACTTGGCAGGGGATAGAGTAGCCTCCTTTTAGTTTTCCTGGGCTCAACCACAGGTCTTCAGGCTCTTGTAATCTTGAGAGTTCTGAGATAAGATGGGATTCTCTCAGGGTAAGCTAGAGCAAAGCATTGCCCCTTTCTCCGTTGCAAGATTCACGAGAACACTTTGTTCTTATAGAGGAAGACAGCTTGATCAACCCCGCAAGGTACATTTATTTTACCGTTGTTCCTGTTTCCCCCTCTGTTTCCTTGCTGATTATCTGAGAATCAGGCATCTCGTGGAATGTTC
The DNA here is from genome assembly GCF_014898765.1 of Herpailurus yagouaroundi. Taxonomy (NCBI): domain Eukaryota; kingdom Metazoa; phylum Chordata; class Mammalia; order Carnivora; family Felidae; genus Herpailurus; species Herpailurus yagouaroundi. The sequence continues at coordinate 1,029,252 of NW_024412407.1, read as the reverse complement.
CTTAGTTCTCCTCCATTAAATATTAGCCCTAGATTTCTTACCATTATACATATAGCATCTTCTCATTCTGCTTCTTTTGACTTTAATATAAATGGCAAGCCTCTTTGACTGAAAGAGACCTTGAAGTTTCCTCTCATTTAGCACTCTGTATCTAGTCAAGATTATACGCATCATCTTACCTAGAGATTCTCCTCTGTTTAAGACCTTCAGAGCATTGGAGATTTTCCAACTTTGCCTGTCCGTGTATTTCAAGTCTTTTCAAGAATGTTTTAGGCACGACTCCTATTCTCCTTGGATTATCTTGAACAATTATGTTATTTTGTGTTTTAAAATTTTTGCTTTGTGTTTCCCTCAGCAACATTTAGGACCAGTACATCGAGAAAAATCTGAGATAATTAGATTCCTCATCAACTACTACCAGTCATTTGTGGATGTCATGGAATTTCGGGTGAGCTCTCTCTAGCCTAGGATCCCAGTATAGGCATTATCCTTCTGAGGCTATTCCTTCTTTAGTAGATGTTCATTTATGTTTCTTAATATTGTTTCTTGAAAAAGTAAGGGATTGGGGCTCCTGGGTGGCTCAGTCGGTTGGGCGACCGACTTCGGCTTAAGTCATGATCTCGTAGTCCGTGAGTTCGAGCCCCGCATCGGGCTCTGTGCTGACAGCTCAGAGCCTGGAGCCTGTTTCGGATTCTGTGTCTCCCTCTCTCTCTGACCCTCTCCCATGCATGCTCTGTCTCTCTCTGTCTCAAAAATAAATAAACGTAAAAAAAAAAAATTAAAAAAAAAAAAGAAAAAGTAAGGGATATGTACTGATGTGGAAGGATATCTTGGTTAAAGAAAAACAAGTTATAGTGTATGATATAATTACATTTCATTTATGGGGCACCTGGGTGGCTCTGTTGGTTAAATGTCTGATTCAGCTCAGGTCATGGTCTCACGGTTTGTGAGTTCAAGCCCTGCATTGGGCTCTGTGCTTACGGCTCAGAGACTGGAGCCTGCTTCGGACTCTGTGTCTCCCCCTCTCTCTGCCCCTCCCTGCTTGTGCTGTCTCTCTCTCTCTTGAAAATAAATAAACATTAAAAAAATAAAAATAAATAAATAAAAGGATACATAGGCTTGTATATATATATATAGTGTTAGTATGTACTTGGGCAGATTTGGAACGTTATACATTTAACTGTTAGGAATAACTACCTGTGGGAGTAGACTATGATTAACTTTAATTTATTACAGTGTATATATTTAAGCATTATTAAGTATTCAAGTATTTTAAGTACCATTCCCCAATATTTTATTACAAATCTGAAAAATTTCAAGAATATTACAATGAATATGATTCTATTCTTCTCTTAGATTTCCTAATTGTTAGTATGTTATCATGTTTGCTAATCTTTATTGTTGTCCTGAACCATTTGAGTTAGTTGCAGATGTCGTGCCATTTCCCTTCCTAAATACTTTAGCATACATCTAAGAACAAGAATATTTTCTTACATAATCCTAATATAATTATCGCACTCAGGAAATGTAACATTACTGCAATATTATTAGTTTTAACATACAGTCAGTGTTCACATTCTACTAGTTGTCTTACGTATAACACATTGGATTTAGCTGTCATGTCTCTGTAGTCTTTTTTTTTTTTTAATTTTTTTTTTTAACGTTTTATTTATTTTTGAGACAGGGAGAGACAGAGCATGAACAGGGGAGGGTCAGAGAGAGGGAGACACAGAATCTGAAACAGGCTCCAGGCTCTGAGCTGTCAGCACAGAGCCCAACGTGGGGCTCGAACTCACGAACCGCGAGATCATGACCTGAGCCGAAGTTGGCCGCTTAACCGACTGAGCCACCCAGGCGCCCCTGTAGTCTTTAGAATAGTTCCCAACCGGTTTTTTTTTTTTTTTTTCCTTATGTCTTTGATGACACTGACTTTTTGGAGTCCAGACTAGTTATTTTTCAGAATATCCCTCAATTTGGATTTGTCTGATTTGTTAACTCTCTGATTGTAGTTTTGGTAGCAATACTACATAGATGATATTTTCTTTGTGTTTTAAATAATGAGCAGGTACTATTTTTGTAAATGTAAACAAACTGTAAAAATTATTTGGTATGATGTTTTTGAAGGGCAAATTGATGATGTGTTTCAAAAGTCTTAAAAACACACGTTTTTTTTTTTTTTTTTTTTTTTTTTAAAGTTTATTTTGAGAGAGAGAGAGAGAGAGAGAGAATGAGCCGGGGAGGCATAGAGAGAGGGAGAGGCAGAATCCCAAGCAGGCCCTGCTCTGTCAGGATAGAACCTGATGTGCCGCTCAAACTCACCAACCATGAGATCATTGACCTGAGCCAAGAAGAGTCCGTGGCTTAAGGGACTAAGCCCCCAGGCATCCCTAAAACACATACTTTTTAATGTAGTAATTTTATTTCTAGACGTTTTTCTTAAGGAAACAATCAGAAGTACAGAGATAAGTAAGAGTATGTACTCTGTTAAAAAAATAATGTACTCTTTTGCCTTATTTAAGATAGTGACAAATTGATAATTGATGTATCCGATATATAGAGGTTCAGTTAAAAGTTCAGAGTATATGTCTATAAATGAATATTATGCAGCTGTGAAAGATGATAATATTTATGATAATCAGCATGGAAAAATGTTTTTCATATATTCTTTTTTTTTTTTAATTTTTTTTAAATGTTTATTTATTTTGGAGACAAAGAGAGACAGAGCATGAACGGGGGAGGGTCAGAGAGAGGGGGAGACAAGAATCCAAAACAGGCTCCAGGCTCTGAGCTGTGAGCACGAACTCACGGACCGCGAGATCATGACCCGAGCCGAAGTCAGCCGCCCAACCGACTGAGCCACCCAGGCGCCCCATTTCATATATTCTTTAATGTCAAAGCAAATTATAATATAGTAAGACATAAGATGTCCCTAATATGTATATTTATATGGGGAAACACGCATATAAAGAAAATTTGAACTTCTGATTGGTGGGATTTTGAGTGATTTTAAAAAATGAATTAAAATTATGCTTGTTTGTATTTTATAATTTTTCTGCAATGAGCATGTGTTATTTACGTATTCAAGAAATAACACAAATTTTAGCCATCTGAGCAATCCAAGTTTGTGATTTCTTCAGATGAAACAAGAGTATGGAACCCTGCTTTGGGTGCCCCAAATCTACCCGAGGGGGCTAATCCAGGCCTTTCATCAGACAATGAAGTGGGGAAATGGAAAACTGTAAAGTCTGAAGGAGGGTCAGGTCAGAAGTTATTACTCTTGGAATTGAGGGTAGTGGTTAGGAAGAAGGTAGGCAGGCACTGGTGGAGGTGGTGGAAAGAATGCTGGATGCATATAAACTAGGAAACCTTTGGGTCCAAAGGGGATTTTAGGACACCTTCTGGTTGCTGCATTGGTAAAGTTCTGAGCCCAGGGTGTATGGTATCGCTCATTTAGGGTAAGAGGAATAATAGAGACACTGAGATATTGTGCATTGTAAAGTAGGTAGGCTGTGAATCAGACAGACCTGGTTTCAAATCTCAGCTTTACCATTTGCCAGATGTATAAATTTAGACAGGACACTCTTTGGATTCCAGTTTCTTTATCTATAAAATGGGGAAATAAGATCTATGTGGGGTATTTGTGAGAATTAAATGAGATGATGCAGGGAAAACATCTAGCTCAGTATTTAGCATATAGTAAGGTTATAGGCCAACAAATGCTAATTCCATTCTCTTTTGATTCTTACCTTTAGAAGATAAGACTTATGTAGTGACATTGTGTGAGTGGCCGATAGTAAATCTCATCTATAATCTTTGGGAATTGGGTTTCAGGAAGGTGTGGTAGAAAGGCCCTCCTAGCAAATGAGGCAATATAGGGGTAGACAGAGATTTAGAAGTCATGTAGTATACAGGGAAAATCATGAGCTCTGTGTTCTAATTCTGATACTATCCCTTACTAGTTTGTGATCATGGGCATGTATCTTAACTGCTCTTAGCCTTGGTTTCCCCATGTATTAATTTATTTTTAAATTTTGTGTGTTTATTTATTTATTCATTTATTTGAGAGAGAGAGAGAGAGGGAGGGAGGGAGAGAGAGGGAGAGTGTGCATGCATGGAGGAGAGGGGGGGAGAGAGAGAGAGAGAGAGAGAGAGAGAGAGAGAGAGAGAATGAATCTTAAGCAGGCTCCACGCTCTGCACAGAGCCGAACATGGGGCTTGATGATCCCACAACCCTGGGATCACAACCTGAACTGAAATCAAGAGTTAGATGCTCAACTGGCTGAGCCACCCAGGCGCCCCAATCCCCCACGTGTTAATTTAGATTAGGTCTTTTGGGGAAGATAACGTGGAAACATTTTTTCCTGTTTTAATAAGTTTGACACATATATGCACCTATGTAAAAACCACCACAGTGAGAGTATAGAAAATTTCCATCACTCCAAATGTTTCCTGAGCCTTTTTTTTCCCCAGTTCAATCTCTATTCCTCAACTCCTGGCCCCAGGCAACCACTGATCTGCTTTCTAGATTAGAATTTTCTTTTCTTCTCTTTTCCACAGGTTCATATAATTAGAATTTATACAGCATGCATTCTTTTGTATCTGGCTTCTTTCACTCAATATAATGTTTTTGAGATGTCTCTCTGTTGTTTCATGTAACTGTGATTCATTTCCTATTTTTGTGGAGTACTGATCCATTGTATGGATACAATTTATCTATTTACCTGTTGATGGCCATTGGGTTGTGTCCATTACACATATTGGTGGCCATTATGCCCACGATGCTATAAACATTTGAGTACAAGTCATTGTGGAAACATATTTTTCATTTCACTTGGGAAAATAATTTAGAAATTGAATTGTTAAATCAAATGGTATGTGTATGTTTAATTTTGTAAGAAACTGCCAAACTTTTTTTCCAAAGTCGTTGTTCCCTTTTCTCCTCCCATCAGTCATATATAAGTGTTCCAGTTGCTCCACATTCTCATCAGCACTTACTATTAATTGACTTAAATTTTAGCCTTTTCATGGGTATACAGTGTTGTTTTAATTTGCATTTCTCTGATGACCAATACCATTGAACATCTTTTCATTTGCTTATCGGCCATGTGTATATTTGTTATTATCAAGTATCTGCTCAAGTCCTTGGCAACACATTTTTAAAGTAAAAAAAAATCTATATATATTCTTTGATCTAGCAGTTCCACCTTGTAGAAATGAAAGTGCCAATATGTTAGGAATAGGGAACAAAGGAGAGGCCAGGGACTGGGAACAAAGAAAATGTCCATCAGTGGGAAAAAAGGTTGAATGAATTGACCATACCATGGGCTATTATGTGGCCATTAAAAAGAAGTACATTAGTGTTCTACCAGATGACTTGGAGGACTTTAAGCAGATAAGGTTGGATGAGAAAAACAAAATGGCAAGAAGAATATAACATTATCTCAATTTTATAACACAAATGATGATGAAAAAACCTCTCTCTCTAGTTTTCTCCTCCCCCCCCCCCCATCTGAATAAGACTATATAAATAGGGAGAAAATTAAGAAAGGCCATACTGGGTTGTTCAACTGGTTTACCTGGGGGGGTTGGGGCAGGATGGAGGGTGGTGCCGATGTGGGGGGAGGGAAGTGTCCACAATAAAACTGCATATTTATTTAGGTAAAATTATGTATGAAAAGAAAACGAATCCCTATCACACTGGAATGAGGGTTAAATGAAGGATATGCAAATTACCTAGTAAGTACTTAGCACATAGTAAGTGGTCAGTAAATAGAAACATAGAAGGTTGGGTCATAGTCTCATTTGTTAATGACTAATTTCTGAAAACAGGAGATGGATTACAAGAAAAACTTTTGGGATTTATCAATAAAAAATGGGTCTAATTTCTGGTATCTTAGAAACAGCCTATCAGATGATCTGCATTTTGTAATCTTTTTGTGTGTGTGCGTGTGGAGGAAGGGGGCACTGGGATGATAAAATTAGGGAGAGTATGTGTAATATAGTAGTGACTTGTGTCTGTGGAAACTTGGGCATTTGGTAGGGTAAGCTTAATAGGGGCCCACTGATGGCTTCCTGAGGAGAAACTCCCTCTATTCAGCTTCCCTTATGTAACTCAGTGGCTCTCTAGGACTTCTAAGGGAGAGAACCTTCCCTTCAAGTTCTAGTAGTACATGTCACCTTCTCTTTATTCTTTATTCATTCTCATTTCCAATTCTACCCCCAGGATCATGTATATGAGCTTCTCAACACCATTGATGCCTGCCAGTGCCATTTTGATATTGTAAGATTCTTCGTCATTCTCTTCTACCCTAGAAAAGGTCTTGGTTGGAACAGTGTGGGTTGGGAAGGGACTGGAAGAATGGCTATTCCTTCAGGATGATAATATATTACAATATGTTTAATATAATATACTGTATTATTCACTCCGTGACTATAGTTCTTTTGTATAAAGTGCTGAAGTTAAAGGATATTTACATGTGAAGCAGATCAGCAGTATGATTTATTTAATATAACAATGTTCTTATTCCACCTCTTCTAACCTCCAGATGTTACCAAATTTCCTGGCCTTTTTGTATCTTGAGCTCATTTTTAACCCCTGACTGTGGTTCTGATTTTCTCCTTCTGAATTTTCCATCCTACCAGTTCCTCCTTCTAAACAGACCCTTTCAGAGTCTATTTAGTACTGTCTGGAATGGTGGGTGAAATAGGAATTAATTGGCCTTGCTGTTCTTGGGTTCCTATGTATTTTCCTTGCAGAATCTCAACTTTGACTTCACCCGGAGCTACCTGGACTTGATCGTGACTTACACCTCAGTTATTTTACTTCTGTCACGGATTGAAGACCGACGGGTACTCATTGGCATGTACAACTGTGCCCATGAGATGCTGCATGGGCATAGGTGAGTTAAAAGGATTTAGGAGATGAAGAATCTCATACATGGTGGTATGAGGTACAAGGTGGATGCAAAGGAAATAGAATCCATGTTTTCTCATTTGAGGACTTACAATCTACATGATGATCCAGGCCAAAAAAAAATTTTATTTTTTTTTAATGTTTATTTATTCTTGAGACAGAGACAGAGCATGAATAGGGGAGGGACAGAGAGAGAGGGAGACACAGAATCTGAAACAGGCTCCGGGCTCTGAGCTGTCAGCACAGAGCCCGACGCGGGGCTTGAACCCACGAACTGTGAGATCATGACCTGAGCTGAAGTCAGATGCTTAACTGACTGAGCCACCCAGGCGCCCCCCAAAACAAATTTTTTTTTAAATCCTTATAATGGCATATATCAACAAGTGCACAGTTCTTTTACATATAGTTAACTCTTGAGTATCTTCTAGTGGATTATCCAATTTGCATTGTCTCTGATCATTTTTTAATCCTGGGCTGGCTTCCACTGTGCTTTTCAGGTTATTGCGAAAGGAAGATAAAGTTTTCTTTTTTTCGTATTGGTAGGAATAATATTAGCAAGGTAAAGCCATTAGAGGTAAGTAATGTATGATAGTACATTTGAAGCCAAATATAAATGGATTTTGGATCATCTGAAATTCTGTGCCCCTCCATTAGTGCAAATAAAAATATTTAAGGGCTGAAGAAATGAAGACGAGAAGAATCAGAGTAGGCTGTGACACATTGTTCTATGTATGATGTGTATTCCCATGTGTCTCCAGGAATACCTAGGCACGTGCCTTACCCATTGGCTTTGAATTTACTTGTATCTTTTTGGGTTGTATACAGATTTGGACCTAGGCATGTTACTTGAATTGCAACTAATTAACGTGAATTTATAGAGTACCTATCATGTGTTCAGTACTATTTTGGGTACTTACATGGCAGAAACTTTCATGGACCTGCCCCAAACTATGTAGTTCTATCTAATAGCTTGATACACTTGGGTCTGGAATGGGTTATCTATATATGTAACTCACAGTTTAGTTTCTATATCTTTGAAGGTGGAGGGGGATGCCAGCCTATGCACACAGCTTTATCCCATCTGCAAACATGAGAGTTTACATCATGGTCAAGGGAGACCTGTAACTCTTCTTTCCTATGCTTTTTCCAGTGACCCCAGTTTTGCCCGTCTGGGGCAGATGGTGTTGGAGTATGATCACCCTCTGAAGAAGTTGACAGAGGAGTTTGGGCCTCACACGAAGGCAAGTTTCCTGAGAGAGTGGAGAATTCCTCTGGTGGAAGTATATCGTCCTCGTCATTGACATTAAGGATTCATTTGTTTATTCCCACAGGCTGTGAGTGAAGCTCTCCTCTCTTTGCACTTCCTCTTCGTCCGGAGGACCCAGGGGGCTGAGCAGTGGCGCAGTGCCCAGCTTCTGAGTCTCATCAGCAGCCCCCCAGCCATGATTAACCCTGCCAATTCAGACACAGTACGTTCCCTTCTCTGGTCAGTGATGACATTCTCTTTGCCAAGGCCATCTCTGTAGAGAGTGCTTCTTTCAAGAAATATCATCCCTAAGAGTGCTTTAGCCCTCTTCTAGGATATGCATCTAAGTTGATAACCTCTTATAGCTAAAAAATCATGTTTGGATTCGAGCTTTTGTTTGGACCAGGATTAGCGTCTGGCTGCCCATAGGAAGAATTTAATGAATAACCATAGAATGAATGGACAGATGAAAGTGAGTCATTAGACACCTATTCAGCCCAGCAGGAAATTAAACATAGGCATCAGTTAATGAACAAATATTTTTATTCAATTAATATGGGCCCAACATCCGTGCTTCAAGAACTTAAACTCTTGGAGGGAACATATGCCACGTAGTCATAAAAATACAAGAGATGGTACAAGATGAATGAGAAATGCCAAATGAGTGATTTGTACTTGAGGTGGCAAAAAAATCCAAAGGAGGAAGCGATCATGAGAACATTTTGAGTATTGCTTTTCTAAGCTGTTGAAGAGATATTATATTACATGTTTCGTTGTCCCAACTTCCAGCCCAAGCTTCATTTCCTTTTCTCAAGTGTATTCATTTTTGCTCATTTCACTTCCACTGCCTCACCTCCATGATTGGCAGTTTCCCCAGCTACTGGTTTATCAAAGTGTCCTGAGTCAGTCTGGTAAAATAAAAGTTGGTTTTGATACTTAAATTCTAGTTTGACTGCCCTGGTCTTGACTGCCTTAGTCTTTAGGGGAAGACCAGGTTCAATAACTGCTTAGCCATCTCTGCCTCTCTTCTCACAGATGGCCTGTGAGTACCTATCTGTGGAAGTGATGGAGCGCTGGATTATCAGTAAGTTTTATGGGATCAGGTGGGAGTAGATGTCGCAGCGTGTTACGTGGATAGAAAATTCTAAAAGTCTTCATCTGCACTATTTTATCTACCTGCAGTTGGGTTTCTTCTTTGTAATGGGTGCCTCAACTCCAACAACCAGTGCCAGAAGCTGTGGAAGCTGTGTCTGCAGGGCTCCCTGTACATCACCCTAATCCGGGAGGATGTGCTACAGGTGCACAAGGTCACCGAGGACTTATTTAGCAGTTGGAAAGGGTGAGACATGAGAGCCAACTAATCTTATTTTGAGATTTTTAGGGTTTTGGGGAAGAGGGAAGACAGAAGTGAAGGGAAGAAAACATTCTCAGGAGGGAAGATCGGTTATTTACATTAGATGACATTGAGAAGTCAAAGAAAATGAGGACTGGAAAATGTTCGTTGGATGTGGCTATAAAGGTGGTCTTAGTGCCCTTCCTGTGCACAACTTCAGTTGAGTGGTAAGGTTGAAAACTGGGTTGTGGGTTTAGAAGCAAATGGGAGATAAGGAATTTAATAAGTAATTCTTTTAAGAAGTTTGACTGTGAAGGGAAGAATCGAGAGAGAACTATAAAGAGAAGGAGGCGTTGGATTGAGGAAGGGGTCACATATCTTTATTACTTTTTTATTATTGCGCACTAATATCCAGAAATGTACAAAATAGAAAGTGGACGTTGACTACAATCTCATCTCCCGGAATAGTTTGGCGTATGTCCTCCAGATGCTTGTGTGTCTGTAACACGTAAAGGTGTGAATGTGTTTTCAGCCTTACATAAGCAATTTTTAAAGAGCAATGGACCCGCCGCTACATTATGTTCTGTAGTTTGCTTTTTTTCACTTACTATATTTCGGATATTTTTCATGTCTGTCTATAGTGACTTATCTTATTCTTTTTAACAGTTGCATAGTATTCTATTATGTGGTTGTAACATAAGTTATTTACCCAATCCCCTGTGATGGACATTTGAACCATTTCCACTTCCCTTTCTTTGTTTTTTAACTGAAGCATAGTTGAGAGTGTTTCCTTTTTTAAAAAAAAATCATTACAAACAATGCTATAATGAACATTCTTAGACGCATATCTTCATGAACATTTCTCTAAGGTAGATTCTCAGAAGTGGAATTGCTGGGGTGAAGGGTATGCATATACCAAATTTTAATAGCTCCTACCAAATTGCCCTCCAAACAGCTGTATTATCTGCAGTCTATGAGAATACTTATTCCTCATACTCTCAACAACTGGATATTACCATAAAAAGAATCACTGTCAGAGTTAAGAGAGAGTAAGTCTAAGATTAATAATTAGAAGTTACAAGGGGTGGATTTGGGTCTATATCTACATCCATATCTGTATAGCTATAAAACTTTCTAATAATTATTGCTTGTTTTTTTTTCGAAGTTTCTTTATTTCTGAGAGAGAGAGAGAGAGAGAGAGAGAGAGAGAGAGAGAGAGAGAGAATGAGTGGGGGAGGAGCAGAGAGAGGGAGACACAGAATCCAAAGCAGGCTCCAGGCTCTGAGCTGTCAGCACAGAGCCCAATGCGGGGCTCGAACTCACAAACCGCAAGATCATGACCTGAGCTGAAGTCGGATGCTTAACCGACTGAGCCACCCAGGTGCCCCAAATGATTATTGCTTTTAAGGAATGGAAGGCATGTTTGAAGAGTGTTCAGTTCCCCATCACTAAGAACAACAACTAAGATGTAAGGTTTATAGTTGAGGGAGGTTTTTGGTATAAATGATCTAATTTGATCTTCATGGTACTTCTATTCATGCGTAAGTATTAATATATTTTTTATAGGTGAGAAAATGGAATTAAATCTCAATGCCACTCATTGGAAATAGGAAATAATTCCAGATTATTTGACTCTAATCCTGTCGCTTTCCATCATACTATGTAGAGGTGAAAAAATTATCTACCAGGAATGCTGTGGAGTTGAATCATGATTTAATTAAGATACTTTCCAAGTCTAAATTTCTTTCATTCTGTGCCAAACCAGGGAGTGGTTTGGAAAAGGGAAAAGAAAGGTTATGAAGTTTGACTAATGCAGTGGCAACAGTGATGCAGGACAAGAGAAGACAGATGGACACAGGGAACACACAGAGCCTAAAGTAATGTGGGATTTTTGAACCTGGATCACTAGTAGAAAAAGGAGATGGTCAGGAGAGTCAAATATTACAGACAAGTGAAGATCAGCGAAAAGGCCATTTGGTGATTCAACAGTTCACATTGACTTTAGAGAGAACAGTTTTTTAAGTGTCAAAAGCTTTGTGGGATTCAAGGGTCAGTGAAAGGTGAGGAAGTCAAGAGTTTAGGTGTGTCTTTGGAGGAGTTTGGTGGTGTGGGAGGACAGGAAAGTTCAGCAGATTGTCAAGGTCAAGTGAAAGTCTTTCAGGATAAGGGAGGCTTTGAACTTATGTGTTGGGAGTAGAGAATAAACTGGTGGAGAGGGAGAGACCAAGTGACAGAGGTAACTGATAAAGAAAAATTCTAAGAGGAGAAGGGTGAGAATGGAATCCAAGGTAGAGCTGGAGTAACTACTCCTACTTAAGAGCAGGGCCCGTGTCATATTTATGCACTGCCTCTTTTGTCTCCCCCAAACCTGGAAGAGTACTTGGCCTAATGGTGTCAAGGCAGGAGCACATGACAAGAAGTCCAGACCCAGTTTTGCCATTACAACCCTATGTAACCTTGGGCAAGTCGTTCCTCTTCCCTGGATATTATTTTCTTCATCCGAAAATAGTGAGGAGAACTGGATAATCTCTAAGCTGTATGAGTCTCTTATTAGTAGGCCAGGGAGAAAAGTTGGGTTTGGAAAGATCCTGAAAGTGAGGGGTGCCCATGCTTCCCATACATAGGCTGTCATTTGGAATCTCTCAGGACTGGGAAGGTGGGACAAGGTCTCTAATTGGTGGTGTGGCCAACCCTGCTGTGCTTGTGTCAATTTTCAGGTATGGCAAGAGAGTGGCAGACATAAAGGAAAGCAAGGAGCATGTAATTGCAAACAGGTAAAGGTGGGGAATGGGCTCGCCAAGAGGGGATGGAATAGGAATCTCTCTTGACCTTTGTTCTCACCTAAACCGCCCACAGCTTAATTGCTTCAACCCAAGAACTTGCTGCTTCCCCACAGATTCTTGTGTTTTCTTACCAAGTCTAATGGCAGCACTGAATGTTCCTCCTATCTGATACCCCTTCCTAAATGCCTTAGGAGGATTTTTAAGGATGGGAGAGGCACTATTCTCTCGTTTCTACTTTCTTTCCTTAGCGGCCAATTTCACTGTCAACGGCGCCAATTTCTGCGGATGGCAGTGAAGGAGCTGGAGACTGTGTTAACAGATGAGCCAGGACTGCTGGGTCCCAAGGCAAGAAAATGAAATGCTGGCAGGGGAATGATGACCAATGATGAAAGACTCTGTGGGGGAGTGACTTGGCATTCATTAGTTTTTGCATTTCTGATTCGTTCGTGATCTGTTTATATATGTATACACTGATTCCCTTGAATCCTCCTGGAGCACCCCAAAACTTTTTGGATCTCTTTATTGGGTACCATCAGGGGGTAGTATATGATGCATTATAGCTATTTGTGTACTTGTCTTATCCTCTATTTGAGTGTGATCTAATTGAAGATAGAGCTTGCTTTTTTTTTTTTTTTTTTTTGCCAAACCACATAAATGCCTACTAAATATTTCCAAGACTTAATAGAGATGAGATAGTATTGACTGTGAGCTAATGTCAACATATGTGCATGTCTGATTCTGTTTCACGTGGTTTTTATGGGTCTCTGTGTTTATTATTGGATACTATTGCTGGTGAGGTTACACGATTGTGTCCGTAGGCATATTATCATGATGGTTCTCTGTGCTCTGAAATCCATTTTTAAAGTTGAAAATTCTCATAATCTCTGTCCTTTCCTTAGGCCCTTTATGCTTTCATGGCTCTGTCCTTCATTCGTGATGAGGTCACCTGGCTGGTTCGCCACACAGAAAACGTCACCAAGACAAAGACACCTGAGGACTATGTTGACTCGTAAGTACTTGACATGGTTAAGAGCCTTGACCTTAGATGGATTGGGAAATGGAACAGGGAGGCATCAAATGACCTCAGGAGGTCTCCGTTTCTGCTCTATTATCACTGTCTTTGTCTCAGTTGATATTTCTAGTCTCAAAACCTCCCTGTTCTCTTCCTCGACTCTGCAGGAGCATTGCAGAATTGCTTTTCTTATTGGAGGAGATTAGGGCTCTTGTCCGGAGACACATCAAAGTGATACAGCAATACCACCTTCAGTACCTGGCCAGATTTGATGCCCTTGTGCTCAGTGACATCATTCAAGTAAGTTTAATTAACTAAACTTTGGAACTGTCAGGGCGATCCCTGGTCATTTCCCACTGGGGGCCACCCTGGCTGAATCTCATGCTTTGTAGATTGTCAAAAAGCCCGATTTTCCTCTCTGCATTTGTTGAAAGAAAAAAAAAAGACCGATAATCTCCACGGTCTTTTTTTTTCCCCCCTCTTACATGAAGAAATAGGAGAGAAAAATACTTAGGAGAGAATATTTCTTCTTACATGAAGAAATAGGAGAGAAAAATACTACTTAGAAATAGGAGAGAAAAATAAAGAGAAACTGGGTGTTAGCATGGCAGTGAACCCAGGGGATTTCCTCCATCTCTTGGTTAGCTCTTTCTGTTTCTGGCACTTACCAGTTCTTTCTACCTTCATTAACTGACTGAGCCTTGTGGTCCTGGTTTCTGTCCTGGTGGAACCTCTACCCACTTGATGTCAACTCGAACTTCTCTTTTAGAACCTGTCTGTGTGTCCTGAGGAGGAGTCCATTATAATGTCCTCATTCGTCAGTACTCTCTCCAATCTCAATCTCAAACAAGGTAATTGGAGGGAAGAGGAGAAGGTAAGGTATATAAGGGTGAACATCTTTTGTTCTAGAAATCTTGATCTCTTGAGCCAGGGAGTGGGACAAGATGACTTTGAAAAGGACCTACCATTCTGTGGAGTTTGATATAGGGTGCTGTTTTATTATTTTCTTTTAAACTTCTGTTTTTCTTGTAGTTGATAGTGGAGAGAAATTTGAATTCTCTGGATTGAGGCTGGACTGGTTCCGTCTACAGGTAGGTCTGTTCCTGTTAATGGTCCCGCATTCTCAAGGTTCTTCCTCCTCAACAATCCCTTCTCTGTTTATTTCCTAATCTCTGCTGTATAGAGTGATTCAACATTGACAACTACTGATTGACAGGACAAACCCTAGCCAAACTGTAGCTCCTAGGTGGGCTGTCCTTTTCATTTATTTTGTTCTTCTCCACCCTTTTCCTAACTCCAACCACAGGCATATACCAGTGTGGCTAAGGCTCCCCTGCACCTTCATGAGAATCCTGACTTAGCCAAGGTGATGAATCTCATTGTCTTTCACTCCCGAATGCTGGACTCAGTAGAGACTATACTGGTGGAAACTTCTGACTTGTCTACTTTCTGGTATGCCCTTATTCAGAGCTCTTTATCATTTGACCTGATCTCTTCCCTGGCTTCTGTGGAGAACAGTAGTTCCTTCCAACAGATGGGAAAATATTGTTTGAGAGTTCCTTAGAGGCAGGTGCTCCAACTCACTCATGCCAGGTTCTACCAAATCATAGGAATTTTAGGTTGATTCCCTTTTGTTTTGGCTTTCTTTAGGATAATTATCTGTGATAATTCATCAGTATATATTTTTCCACACTGGTATCTTTGGAACCTTCTGCAGCTTCTTTTTATTCTTGGGGTATTTTGATTTAAAAGAGACATGGAAAATGTGGGGTTTCAGTGGAGGGAGCTGAAAATAATTGAGAGAGTTGGAGAATAGGGCCTTTGGAGAATGAAAATTACTTTGTCTTCCTTAGGTATCATTCAGCATTTATCAAGTGACCACTGTTGGACATAACTCTGTCCTTTGGCAGATCAAACAAACAACACAATATGTTGGCTCTGTTCTCTGCATTCAGTATAGGTGGGGAGATACAACACCCATGTACATGTGAAAAGGACATCAACATAATAATTGCAAATGTAAGAAAGTGTAAAAAGAGTGCATGATATTGAGAGGATGGATATAGGGTTGAGGAAAGATTAGTATCATGGAATTAACCTGAGAAAGTTTTCTGGAGCCTCAGTGGTCGAATTTTGGGAGGGATGTGAATTAATATTACTGTAGGACTTCTAAATTAGGGGGAATAGCCCAAATCATGCAGAAGCTCTAGGGCGCCTGGGTGGCTCAGTCGGTTGAGCGTCTGGCTTCAGCTCGGGTCATGATCTCACAGCTCGTGAGTTCGAGCCCCGCGTCAGGCTCTGTGCTGACAGCTCGAAGCCTGCTTTGGATTCTGTGTCTCCCTCTGTCTGCCCCTAACCCACTCGCATTCTGTCTCTGTCTCTCTCAAAAATAAACATTAAAAAAAAATTTAAATCATGCAGAGGCTCTGAGGGAAGAATAGCAAATTTTGGACAAGGGCAGGGAAGAAGATTAGCACTAAACCACCATGGGGTCCAGTATGAAAATCGAAAAGGGTTAAGTTTCTTGGTTTCCTGTCTACCTTAAGAGTAGGGAGTTGTGGGGGCACCTGGCTGGCTCAGTCTGTAGAGCATGTGACTCTCAATCTTCGGTTCATTAGTTCAAGCCCCATGTTGGGCATAGAGCTTACTTAGAGAGAAAGAGAGAGAGAGAGAGAGAGAGAGAGAGAGAGAGAGAGAGAGAGAGA
>NW_024412407.1:951221-1013250 GCF_014898765.1 Herpailurus yagouaroundi | reverse complement strand
GAGAGAGAGAGAGAGAGAGAGAGAGAGAGAGAGAGAGAGAGAGAGAGGTAGAGAGAGAGGAGGGAAGTGAGGGAGGGAGGGGTGAAGATCAGTAGATATTTGTTGAAAGAATGAATATTCTCTCCACCTCAAAGGGACCAGCAGGCTCCTAAACCCTGGTTCTAAGTCTGCTTCCCCTTTGTCTGCAGCTTCCATCTCCGCACCTTTGAGAAGATGTTTGCCGTGACCTTGGAGGAACCTACCATGTTGCGTTATGCCATTGCTTTCCCTCTGATTTGTGCTCATTTTGTCCACTGCACTCATGAGATGTGCCCGGAGGAGGTGGGTACCCTGACCTCTAAGCCCTGTCATCTCTCTAATCACATCTCATCCATATTCCACAAAACACAATTCCAAAGGTTGGTTTTGGTCATAAGAAGGGTACAAACATAGGTATGTGACACGTGACCCTAAGTGTCTCAGCTTGATGTAGAACGTGTCCTCTCTCTGGGTCTGTTTCTTCTTCTGAGTGGTGGCTCAGAGCAGATTATGAGGAAGAAGTGACTGTCTTGGTGTTGACAATTTCTTCCTTGGTTCCTCTTTTCCAAAGTACCCCCACCTGAAGAACCATGGCCTTCATCACTGCAACTCCTTCCTTGAAGAGTTGGCCAAGCAGACCAGCAACTGCGTCCTGGAGCTCTGTGCTGAGCAACGAAACCTGAGCGAGCAGGTAGGCTCAGTCTTCTCTCTCTATTTCAGTTTCCCTCTGTCTACCTTGTCTTCCTGTCAAATGCCAAGTTCTCTAACCCTTTCTCCCAAGTAGAGCTAGGGCTTTTGTGTACTTGAGTTTATGGCAGGTTTCTTTTCTTAGTGTAGTTCCTTCAGTCTTTACTCCCTTAGGACGAGATAGAGGTGTCCAAAAATACTCTTATTTGAACAGCTGCATACCAGCAAAATCTGTGCTCTCATTTGAAGCGTTCTGAGAGAGGAGTTAGCTCCCTTGTTTATTCCCCCTCCCCTCTCTGCCCTGTGTATGCATAATTAGGACTGTGGCCCCTATATCACCTGTCTTGTCTCACCTTTCTGTCCAGCTGCACCCTAATCTGTGGCCATGTGAACATTTTCAGGCACCTCCTCTGTGTTTATCCTCAGGGCTGCTTTCTTGTCCTTGTCTCCTTGTTTCCCCCACCCCCACGCCCCACCTTGACTGACTCACAGCACCTGGTCATGATTAGCTCAACCTAAATTTCAGAAAATTAGAAAATGAGGAACTTGTTGCCCTGGAGTCTTTTAGGTTTCCTGGACTACCCACCCTTCCTGGGTTTGAGTCAGGCTTTGTAGCAACTTTGGTAGAAGGGGGTCCAGGTTGTGTGTGTGTGTGTGTGTGTTGTGTATACATATGGATGGTTAATATTATTACTTACGTAACCTTCCCATTGTCTCATATGTAAAATGCGGATAAAAATAGTTTCTTCACAGAGGTATCATAGAGATGCAATGAAATAGAGTATGTTAAAGATTTAGTACACCGCTCTCAATAGATGTCAGCTGCTATATTATTTGGTACTTACTGAGCCCTAAGCTCTGTGCTGGGTTTTTGGGACGGGGGTCCCAGAAGGAAGTTACACAATCCCTGCCCTTGGGGAATGTCCTGGTTTAAGGGAAAGAGGAGTACAAACACATGCCAGAAAGAAATTTAAGTGATGAATGCCCAGAAGCTAGGCAACCAAGTAGAATTGCGGGCATATTCTTCATTTATTTTGAGTCCCTACTACATGCAAAGGACGCGAAAGAGATTTGCTCAGTGTTGTATCAGGGGTGACTCAAGCGTGATGTGAGTAATTGTTTTCACGCACACCAGGACTTTTGTGCCCAGATGAGTATTGCCCCCTCTAAAGTTATCATTTGGAATAAATAATTAGTGATGTTGCCACAATGAGCAGAGTTACGTTATTTTGGAATTACTTTCAGAATCTACCGCAGACGTTTTGGCATAATATCAGGGTTGACACATCTTTAGGGTCACATCTCTTAGCATGACTGTGAAGTACCAAAACCGGTTTTCTCATGGTGCTTACGCTACTCTAAGAGGAATTCTGAATGAGGAGTTTCCAGACATGCTCTGCACAGGCTCCGCAGCATTGGATTAAGTGGAGAGAATTCTAAGATGATTATCTTGAAGGAGAAACCTGAATATATAATTCTATCTTATATTTTCTGTGCAGCTGACTGGGCTATCTCAGTGAAGAGAAGAGATACAGAATTGATTAATAATAATAAAAAAAGAAGTGGAAAGAGAGTGCTGGCCATATTGTGAGCTCTGAATCTTTGGACAGCTACATAGCACGGGCATCTGTATCCATGGGACAGAATATGAAGGGATGTAAAGTGAGATGGTTGTTCCATCCAAGCAAAAAATAACTTTCTTCCCAGGTTGGAAGATCCTAGAAAGTGTAATTGCGTGGAGCTCTTAGGTCCTATTCCTTTTACTTGAATTTTTCCATCAGTAAAGAGTTTCTCTCAGGATGTGAGTGGGGACTTGATGATCTGATCCATAAAATACACTACTGTTTCTAGACTTTGAGCCCTACCCATGGAGAGATATTTAGTGATACCTAAAAGAAATGAGTGCATTTCAAATTGGCCCCCATTCAAGGAGGAGATGCTGGAAGGAAAGAGAGAGAAAGGCAGACAAATAAAAGAATAGACAATAGTGGAGGGTCTGCGAGATGGGCTCCTTGTCAGTTTTAGGAATGGATCTCACTATTCACTTGTGTTTGTCCCTAAAGCTTCTACCTAAGCACTGTGCCACTACCATCAGCAAAGCGAAGAATAAGAAAATCATGAAGCAGAGGCAGACTCCCAGAAAAGGAGAACCTGAGAGAGACAAGCCAGGAGCTGAGAGTCACCGGAAGAACCGCAGCATTGTCACCAAGTGAGGACCTGGGCCCTTGAGGGCCAGGTGGCCACTGCCTCCAAGAAGGGAGAGCAGGGAAGAGGGAAGGTGATTCGGCAGAAGAACGTGGGAGTGGTGGTGGCAAATGGCAGATATGGAAAAGCACTTCCGTGTGAATTTCCTACTTTGCCTTTGAAGGCGGCATCAATGTCCTAGAAGTTGAAAGGGTCTGAGGGTCATGGGCCTGTCAAATCCCTCCTGGGTACTAGCAGGTAGTGCCAGCCCTGTAATTAAAGCTCATTTTACTTTCTCAATTTCCCAGCATGGACAAACTACACCTAAACTTGACAGAATTGGCGCTGACGATGAATCATGTGCACAGCTTCTCTGTGTTTGAGCACACGATCTTCCCTTCTGAGTATCTCAGCAGCCATCTGGAGGCCAGACTCAACAGGTATCACTCTTTCCTTGTCTTCTATGTTTGCATAGTATGGTAGTCCTTTTTTTTTTTTTTTTTTTTGAGAGAGAGAGAGAGAGAGAGAGAGAGAGCACACATGTGAGTGTGTGCGTGTGCGTGAGCGGGGAAGGAGCAGAGAGAATTTTAAAAGATTAAAAAATTTTTAAAAATTTATTTCATATATAGAGAGGGAGCACAAGTGGGGAAGAGGGAGAGAGGGAGAGGAAGAGGGAGAGAGAGAGAGAGAGAGAGAGAGTGAGAGAGAGAGAGAGAATCCCAAACAGCCTCCATGCTCAGTGTGGAGCCTGACATGGGGCGCTATCCCATGACCCTGGGATCATGACCTGAGCCAAAATTGAGTTGGATGCTTAACTGATTGAGCCACCCCAGTGCCCCTGCATAGTATGGTAGTTCTTAAAGTTGGGTTCTGTTAGATTCATTTTGGTGGTCACTCTGATGGAGTTAATCTGGCATAGGTCTCAGGTATCTTTATTAAAATGCAATTAACAAAAAAGGTCCCAACATTCTACAGGTGGTTTGGTAAACAACCAGAACTGATCACCACTGGTTTAGTGGTTTAGTAGAGTGAGTGGGGATTTTGCAGGCAGGAGACCTGTGTTGACATCCTGGCCATTAGTTAAGACACTGGAGTGGGGAATCTGACTTGTTTGAGCCTTGTTTCCTACCCTGCAAATAAGGATAATGATATTTACCTTATAATGAGAATTACCTGTAATTGAGAATTGGTATAGAATTAAAGGTAATAATGTGTACGAAGTTCCTGACACATACAGGCTTCAATAAAATAGATTCCCTTCCTTCACTTTGCCTGTCTTTCCATTGCCACCTGAAGTAGGAGGAATATTCCTTATATTGGAGTTGAGTGCTATAGTCAGTAATTAGGGGAATGAGGGGAAGAGGTTTTGTTTTTTTTGTTTTTGTTTTTTGTCTTAAATAATACTCCAGTCTTCTATGTTTTGTTTTGGAATTTGTAATCTATTCGCTTGAGTTGCCAGGGAAGGCGTGCTTGAGAAAGTGACATTTGGGTAAACTCCTGAAGAAGCCAAGTGTGTGACTATCTGAGGAAAGAGCGTTCTAGGGTTGGGAACCTGCCTAGAATGTTCAGGGACATGGGGGAGGCCAGGATGGCTGGACCAGAATGAGCCAGGGACTGATGGGTCAGATGTCAGGTTAGAGACTAGGTTGGAGGAGTTGGCAGACTGTGTAGGTGTTTCTATGTCATTGTAAGGACTTTGACTTTGACTCTGAGTGAGATGGGGAGCCTTGACAGGGTTTGAGCAGAGCACTAACAAATGTACCTACCTTTTTGGGTTTCTATGAGATTTAAAAGAGGTAATGTGTGTAGTTAAATCATAGCACGGCACCTGGAACACAGTATAAATGTGCTGCTACTGTGTTTAATATTATGATTGTGATTATGATTTTTGTCACCCAGAGCCATTGTGTGGCTGGCTGGCTACAATGCCACGACCCAGGAGATCACGAGGCCTTCTGAACTGTTGGCAGGAGTCAAGGCATATGTTGGTTTCATACAGTCGCTGGCTCAGTTTGTGGGTGCAGATGTTTCTAGAGTCATCCGCAATGCCCTCCTGCAGCAGACACAGCCACTGGACTCGTGTGGGGAACAGACGATCACCACTCTCTACACAAATTGGTCAGTGTTGCTTAGCTTCTTCCATTGCCTTACTCCTTTGTTACCACTTTTGCCTTTACACGGTCAGACCTTGGGTCCAGGCATTTTAGCTCTGAGGGTCATAGACCCCCAAATAGAGGCTTGTTTCTGCTAGAGGACTAGAGCAATAAGCGGGGGGCAAACCCAGATGTCCTTCTTTCCATGTACCATCTATTTCTGACCTTCCATGTAACACCCATTTATCTACCCTGTAGCAATTTGACCTTTCCCCTCTTATTCTCCAGTTCTTAATCTTCCTTTTCTGGATTCTTACTGTTTTAATTTCAAATGCTCTCTCTTCCTCTTTCTGAAGTTCTCTTATTTCTCTTTGCCCAGCTTCTCTACCTGAAGACTATTCTGTCTAACACAGTATCTCCAGGATACAATCACTTCATCCCAGATACGACCATGTCGAGTCTAGCAGTTTGTTTTTAATAGGAAGGGAGCTGCCTCTCCAAAACCAGAGGAGGTAGGGATTAGCAGTGTTTCCTTTGAGAGTTTAAGGATGGAAAGGAGCCAGATTCCTACCTCCCCAAGCCACTGGGTGGCGCTCTTAATCCAATATCAGCTTAGCAGGAGCCAGGCTGCAAAGAGACCCCCTGAGCAGGGGGAAAGACGGAGACCAGTTTTGCAAGTAAGAATGCCACCAGGGGCGTGTCAGGAAAGGAAAATGGGTGTTGTGGGTTAGGTGAAGACTTTGAATTGTTAAAGAGGGCATGCTTCTCTGAAGGGGGCACCCACCCCTTGCCTCCACCTGATCGCTACCCCCACTAAGCGCCTTACTTTTAATGGAAAGTCTCCCACTTTCAAAATTTTGACAACAAATTCAAACTAAAAGAAAAAAACCTCTCACCTTTGATGGCTGGGTTTGCCCCCCACCCAGGGGACTTCTGTAAGACCTAGACCCAGAGCTAGTTCCTGGGTGAGTGGCAGGGGCTGGCCACACCCTCCTTTGCCTGGAGGTTGGGAGGGGATATTTGGAGGCTGGATGACCAGTGCTCACAAGGCTTCTGTCAGTCCAGGAGGTTTGACTTGGGACTCGGCTTCTAGAATCCTATGTCCTCAGTCCAACATTCTTTTATTTAAAAATTTTTTTTAACATTTATTTATTATTGAGAGACAGAGACACAGCGTGAGCAGGGGAGGGGCAGAGAGAAAGGGAGACACAGAATCTGAAGCAGGTTCCAGGTTAGTCCAACATTCTTTTATTTTTTTTTTAATGTTTATTTATTATTGAGAGACAGAGACACAGCGTGAGCAGAAGAGGAACAGAGAGAGAGGGAGACACAATGGAACAGAGAGAGAGAGGGGGACACAGTCTGAAGCAGGGTCCAGGCTCTGAGCTGTCAGCACAGATCCCGACTTGGGGCTCGAACCCACAAACTGTGAGATCATGACCTGAGCCGAAGTCGGACGCTTAACGAACTGAGCCACCGGGCGCCCCCCCTCAGTCCAACATTCCAACATTCTCATTGGAGAGGTTGAGGCTAAGTATATTTCAGAGGAGCCCAGTTAGTAGGAACTTTTTTCTTGTCAGTTTGGGCTTGTCTTACCTGACAGAGAGAGGCCTAGGGTGAGGGGAGAGAACAGTTGGAAAAGAGCAGGGGCTGAGAGAGGGGAGTGCATACTGTTACATCTGACAGCCCCGTGAAATACCCTGCGGACTGGAGGAGAAGCAGAATTACAACACTGCCAGTTGTTGTTGAGCCAATGGCTTGGGGTGTTAATTAGAGTGTTTTGCTGTCTTCTTTGAGTTTCTTCTCCCCACCCCAGCCTTTGGCAGAGTTTCTCTTCCCAAGCCCAGTGGTAGTAGTGGGGAGCAATGGCAGGGAGAAACGATCGAATACTAATCTCGTGTGCTCTCTTGGCCAACCCTTAGGTACCTAGAAAGTCTGCTTAGACAGGCGAGCGGCGGCACCATCATCCTCTCCCCCGCCATGCAGGCCTTCATCAGCCTTCCCAGAGAGGGGGAGCAGAACTTCAGCGCAGAGGAGTTCTCTGACATCTCTGGTGAGCCCGGGGCCTGGTCTCCTTGGCAAGGAGCTGAGCCTTTCCCCTCAGTTCAGCATCTCGGCCTCCAGACCTTCCCAGAGGCTCATTCTGTAGGCTCCTCGACATCTCTGCGGGATTACACGTTGGGGACAATAAAGAGATCCTAAGTGAGAGCCAGAATTGAGGAGTGGCCTGGGGGTTGGCAGGTGGAGAGGGAGAATGAGGGGAGTTGGGAGCTAGGTAAGGCCACTCAAGTTACTGAAAGTGTTTATTTTTCGAAGGGTAGTAAATAGTTATTTTCCATTTCCACACAGAATAAAGAGTTAGACATATAACGAAGGGTAAAAGATAAATAAATAAATGTAAGGAGGGAATTCTGATATTTGGAGTTATTAAATAGTAGTCTGATGTCATGGCATCTTCTTTCTGAGGGATAAATTTTAGGGCCTGAGCCAGAGCTTGGATTGCTGATGTATAATGATGATAAAATAATAGATGACATTCACTGTGGGCTAAGTTCTAAATGTTCACACCTATTAATCCCTTTAATCCTCACAATGGCTTTGAGGTAGGAACTCCCATTACCCCCGTTTTACAGATGAGGACACTGAGACACGGGGAGGTTAAGGAGCTTACCTAAGGTCACACATTCATAAATGTCTGAACTGGGATTTCAACTCAAGGCAGTCAAATTCTAGAACCTGGGTGCTTAATCACATGCGGTGCTGCTTCCCAGTGTCTAGAAGGACTTTTGTGTCTTAAGGCCGGTGGGTAAGGATTGTGGAGTGAATGAGTTGGGGTGTCCTTCTCTTTTTAAAAGAGGGCTGGAAGCCATACAGATCCTTTTTAATGGGTTTGTTTTACTGACTGATTGATGAACTATCCTACTGTTTCCTCCCTCCTTTCACCTCCATATAAATCCTGGCTCCTGCATGGTGTCTGGTACAGGTGGGGGATGCTTTCGTGACCCCGCCTTCTCCATTCTTCCCCTTCCTTGTTTGGGGGGGCATGTTATAGAAGAGCACACAGTTCTGTTGTCCAGTGCTGTCTCCTTCGTACCCTCATTCTGATTCCATTAGTAAGCTGACCCTACTCTTTGCGCGCTGGAGGCTTCAGATGTCCCCTTTCATCAACTCCACCCACAAACTGTAGGCAGCATCTAAAATCAGCTTTAGGTCTTGCTGACAACTGATGAGCAGCAGGAGGTAAGGCTGATTCCCCCTTCTACCACCCCCACCCCAATTTCCCCAAGTTACCATGGTGATGGGGCAATGCAACTGTAAAAATAGATAGATGGAAAGAGAAGGATGGCCTAGGGTTACTAGCCTGGAGTTGAGAAGACTAGAGTAAGGAGATTCAGCAGATCTGAACTGGATGATCAGTGTGTTTTCTCTCTCCAGGGGAGGCAGTTCAGCCCTTCTTCCTCTCTATCAGCCATTTTGGCATTATCAAGTTGACCAGGTGGCACATCTTTTTCTAATTCTCAGCTCAGTTTTTTCTACTATAAATCGGAGAGGCCA
Source organism: Herpailurus yagouaroundi (assembly GCF_014898765.1). Classification (NCBI taxonomy): domain Eukaryota; kingdom Metazoa; phylum Chordata; class Mammalia; order Carnivora; family Felidae; genus Herpailurus; species Herpailurus yagouaroundi. The sequence continues at coordinate 1,004,713 of NW_024412407.1, read as the reverse complement.
GAAGTGTGTAATATTTACTCTAGACGGGGCTCTGACCAAGTTCCACTTCCTCTGTTCTTGGTGGAAGCAGAGATCAACTGGTCCTGCCTTCAACAGCTTGAGCGTGAGCCTTGATTTCTTTCCCCTCTGAACTCCTATTAACAATGTTAAACTCACTTTTCTGCTACCGGTCTCTTGTTGTTGCTACTTTTGGTTTTGTACGATTTTCTCTGCTGGGATGATGCACGGCCAAAGACCATCGCTGGAGCTCCTTCCTATTTGGATTTGTCACTAATGTTTCCAACAGGGGATTTCCCCAGTAGGGTGTCGTTTAATCCACAAAGAGCCGAAAGTGGGATGAGTAGGGACAGATAAGGCATCGGGGCAGACTAGAGGGAGGAAGGACTTAGAGGAAAAAACAACTGGGATTCTGGGGATGTGTGTTGGTTATGAAAAAGAAAAGGTAGGTCCAGGAGAGGAAAATTTGGACAGTGAGGCATTAAATAAGGGAAGCAGAGGGAGGAGCACAGAAGACACCAGAGCTTAGATAAGAAACTAGTTGTGGTATCTACAGAAAGGGGCAATAAGACATTGTGCTAGGTTTCAGGTACCAGCCCTTGACTTGGTTAAGTGACCTTGAACAAGCGCTTGACCATGTCTGTTAAACCAGAAGGATGTACTGTATACCTCAGAGGGCTGTTAATAATGATCACATCAATAATCCTTTAATCATATATATCTCTGTGGGCTTCTAAGATTTTTAGCATGGGCTCTTATTGACTGTCATATCAACTCCGTGAAGTATTCGGGGCAGATATTAATTTCTTCATTTTACAGAGAGGTAAATGGAGGCTCAGAAGGGTCAGTGACTTGTTTAAGGTCTTACATCTAACGAGTTAGTACAGCTAGTCTTGCAAGAGCAAAACCCAGGTACCACAGAGAGGGACTTGGGAAAGGATCACTTCCTGTAAGAACGTAAAGTAAATATCATTTGTGGTAAGTGTTTGCGTGAGTACCAGTGGGGAGGGGGTAAATGGTTCCACAGGATGGCCAGGTCTGTCACCTAAATGTAGGATTGCAGGCCACTTCTGCTCCCCAACTTCCCACTTCCTTTCCTTGAGGAAAAATATTGTAAATGTTCAGATTTACCATCTGTCTGTGGTGTAAACACTCCAGTGCCCTCTGAGTCCCACCCGGGACCTCTGTAACTCTGTTTCAGAGATGCGGGCCTTGGCTGAACTGTTGGGCCCCTACGGCATGAAGTTCCTGAGTGAGAACCTGATGTGGCACGTGACCTCTCAGATTATGGAGCTGAAGGTACTGTGGAAACAAGGCCTGGGAAAAGGCGCAGCCTCAGGGAAAAGGGGCAGGAGTAGGAGACTGGTCGGGGGGTGGGGGGATGTACCACGGTCTTGTCTTCTCCTGCTTCATGTCTCTGTGTCCTGGCTGCAGAAGCTGGTGGTGGAAAACATGGATGTACTTGTTCAGATCAGATCCAACTTTAGCAAGGCAGACTTGATGGCTTCTCTGCTGCCCCAGCTGACAGGTGAGCACCTCCCTGATGGGACAAGGAACTGTGGCCATGGCATTACGGATGACAGGGGTTTTGGGGGAGTGGGGCGGGGCTAGGCTGGGTGTGCAGAAGCAAAACCCGCACTAGTCTCCTGAGTTCTACTTTTCTCATGTTCTTCCTCCTCCGCAGGGGCTGATAATGTGTTGAAACGCATGACCATCATTGGAGTTATCCTCAGTTTTAGGGCCATGGCCCAGGAGGGACTTCGGGAGGTGAGCTGAGGGCAAAGGGCTGCCCCAGAATCACAGATGCCCCTGAGGGTAGGGTTTCTATGAGAAATCGCGGAGACGTGTGGTGAGCATTGAGGAGAGAGGGGGAACGTAATTTGGTAGAGGTCCCGGAAGATCTCTGGGGACAGATGAGCAGAGGACACCTAGAAGCATGATGCGAGGGCCGCGTGGGAGGCTGGTGGGGCCCTTATCCAAGCTGGGGCCCTTGTTATGTTTGTTCTGTCTATCTTTGCAGGTACTGGCACTGCCCTGTGAACTCATTTATCTTCTCTCTCCTCCAGGTGTTCTCCTCCCACTGCCCATTTCTCATGGGTCCCATAGAGTGCCTGAAGGAGTTTGTGACCCCAGACACAGACATCAAGGTATGGGACAGCTCGAAGTGCAATCCACTTAGGAGACTGTTGTTGTAGAAAGGACGTACCCAGGACCTCATGAGGGAGGGAGGGCTCTGAAGAATACTGTAGGGGAGGAGCCAGCATTTGAATTTTTTAAAAAATCTTTATTTATTTTTGAGAGAGAGAGAGAGAGAGAGAGAGCGAGCGAGCAGGGGAGGAACAGAGAGAGAAGGAGACACAGAATCTGAAGCAGGCTCCAGGTTCTGAGCTGTCAGCACAGAGCCCGAGGTGGGGCCCAAACTCACAAACTGCGAGATCATGACCTGAGCTGAAGTTGGACACTTAGCCGACTGAGCCACCCAGGCGCCCCAAGGAGCCGGCATTTGAATAGGAAGGAGCTGGGAGAGATTTTGTAGAGAGAGGAGTAGTGGTCAGACGATATTCTTGGAGAGTCAGGGCAGAGCTGGAGAGACATGAGGGGGATGGACAGAACTGGGAGCCTGGCATACCTGTGAGAGGGTTGGGGAAACGTTACTGGAGAAAGGTAAGATCTAGGGTAGCATCGGCAGCTTTTTCTAGCTAAAGTGTGCCAATTAGATACTGAACTGTGTGCAAACAAGTTCCCTCTTCAGTCAGGAGCTCAGGTACTTTTTGTAAAATGATTTATTGCTTCCATCCCCACCCTCTCCACCTGAGCCCAGTTTCCCTTTTCTGGCCTTTCCTTCCTCCTGGTTCTGAAACTTTTTGATTCCTCTATGTCTGTGTCACCTGGCTCAGGCCTGCATCTACTACAGAGATGGAGAGAGGAGGAGGGGCTTCTGCAGGCACCCCGAGTAGAACATCCACTTCTCTGCCCGTCCCCCCCCCCATCTTTGCAACATCTTCTTGTCTTTTGGATTACCTGAAACAAACAGGTGTGTTATGTAGGATATACAGCCAAAGGCTGGGAACAAGGGCCTTCAGACACATAGGGCAGGCCACTTCTTCGTGGAGAGAGCTCTGTGATTAAGAGGGAACTGGTCAGCAGGAAGAATCAAAGTTGGATATTAAGAAAAACTTCCTTGCCTTGAGATCAAAGGAATTGTGAAATTTCCCCTCTCTCCCCCTGAACCTCAGGCTGAAGCAGTCCTGGGGACCATGTGGGTTTGATGTTTCACTGGGCTGGCTGCCCCTTCTGACTGTTCTTTTACAATGAACTTGGGTTTCTGGAAGCTGCTGATGTCGGGGATGAATGCTATAGCCTGTCAGAAGCTTGTCTACCTGTATCTCCTGGGCAGCACTGATTTTAGGCCCTGCCTGCTTGTGAAAATAAGTAGGTTGGAGCCGGAGTGTGGGGGGAGGAGAGGTGGCCTGTCCATCAGAGATTCTGTTGCTGTCTCCGAGGAGTGCGAAGATTAGGGAAAGAGAAAATAAGACTCCTTCGATCATCCCTTTCTTCTTCCAGAAAAATCACAGGTCATGGACCCGGTCCCTGATCTCCCCAGACCCATGAACTATAGGGAATTTAATTAAAGGGCAGAGCAGAACGTGGCAAAGGTGAGCCTTCCATGACAAGTACCATAGGTGAAGTGTGTGTTGATAGGTGTATCTGTAGGGTGCTTTGCTAAAGTTACCCCACCCAGTTGTCTACTCTTGAAACAATTGTCCTTGTTCTCTCCAAACATTTTCAAGTAATTTGGTTAACCTCAAATGAGGTCTAAATACTCGGCATGGGAGTGGGGCTTTGGGGCCATATCCTGGAAACTTGATTTTAAGTACTAGAGATTCAAGTATCGATCAGTAAATGTATTTTTGTAATTTAAATTTGGCTAGCTAACATACAGTTCAATATTGACTTCAGGAGTAGAATTTAGTGGTTCATTACTTACATACAACACCCAATGCTCATCACAACAAGTGCCTTCCTTAATGCCTGTCACCCATCTAGCCCATCACCCACCCACCTCCCTCCATCAATCCATAGTTTGTTCTTTATTGTTAAGAGACTCTTATGGTTTGTTTCTCTCTCTTCTCTCCGTCTCCCTTCCCATATGTTCATCTGTTTTGTTTCTTAAATTCCATCAATCAATCAATATTAATTGAATACCTTCTATGTGCTTAGCATTGTGTTAAAAACTAAAGAGGAGGAAAAGAAGTGCAATGTTCCTGGCTTTGAGATAAAGGAAGAGGAGGAAAGGAATAATGTTGATTGGTGACTAATGTTTATTAGTGACTCTGAGTGTGTAGGGTAGATGCTTTATACGTGTGACCTAATTTAATCTCCACAACAACTCTGTGAGGTATTGTTCTCCCAGTTTTACAGATGAGGAAACTGAGGCTCAAAGAGGTTAAGTAACTTTTAGCCAAGGTCACACATGTAGAAAGTGGTGGTCCTGGGATTTGAACCCAGATCTTCTCACTCCAAGGCCTTTTTCTCCCCTCAGATGCCATGAGGTTGTAAAGGATTATTTTCTAGGTGCTGAGATAAGCCATATGTGCCACCTCCTATCTGAAAAGGTAACTGATAATACCATGTGTGATCCATGCTAAGTCCGTGGTACCACTTTAGGAAGGAAGAGATGAATTGGGCCTGAAGTGTTTCAGCGAGGGCTTCACACATAATATGAGATTTGAGTTAAGCCTCAAGGGGTGGGTGTCACTTAGATAGAAGTAGAGGTCAGGAAAAGATGCTGTAGATGAAGAGGGAACCCAAGTATGACAGTAAGGAAGCGAGTTGTAGTTTGGAGGCAGTGAATTGATGACTCTGGTTGCATTGACTGTAGGAAGCTCTTGGGGAATTCAGAGTGAGAGAGGAAATTCGTACTGTGGAGTATCTGAATGCCAAACAAAAGCATTTGTGCCTTTTCTCTGTAGGATATGGAGAGCTATGAAAAGAATACCTAGAAAAGATGATAATTCACCGAAGGGTTAACATCTGTGATCTGGGAATCCTGACTACCTGTAGCTTCTGTCAAACACTTCCCTCTGGGAACCCTGTCCAGAATGTTGTTTTCTTCTCTACTAGGTGACCCTGAGTATCTTTGAGCTGGCCTCTGCTGCAGGAGTGGGCTGTGACATTGACCCAGCCCTGGTGGCTGCCATTGCCAATCTGAAAGCTGGTAAGACTGGGGAAAGTGGGCAAGGGAGGGCTTGGACCATTATTTTTAGGTGGGAAAATGTCAATGTCAAAAGAAATCTTCCCTTGGGATTGTGAATTCAGAGGATATAAGCTGGGAGCTAAAGAAAGACTTAAAGTGTAGTCCCTAACCCCCAGAAAACAGTTACATAGGCAATTTAGATTCCTAGCCACGTTCCAACCAGTTGACCTGTCAATCTGCTAAAAAATATTAAGCGAGAGCCCCTTTGATGCTCAGCAAATACTCAAAGGAACTTGTGCTCTAGTTGGGGAGGTAAGATTAATGCAAATGAGACAATGAGAGAGCAAGCCACAGTGACGTGTGATTTCATGCTGAGTTACATGTGATTTCATGCTGTGGTACAGCATATATGTGCCTCAGAGTGATCTGGTGCTCTCCCCTCCCATAGAATCACCCTGATGCTATTCACTTCTTCCTCTCGTCTCCCGTTGTCTTTTACATTTCCCGGTACACATTTCCTCTTTCTTACCCACACTCAGAATGGGATGAAACCAAGGGGCTGGTATTAAGCCCTTTCAAAATTGCTGGACTGGCCCTTCTCTCTTAGTTTGGTAAGACCCTTCCCTCTCCTTCCTGCCTCCCCACCCCATCAGGCAGCTGACAGTGTCCTCTGACTGCATGTCCGCAGAGCCCTTCCCCAAGAGCTCCGCTTTGGTCACCAGAGGAGGCCTGCAGGATCAGGCCCCTCGTGAGAAGTGGAGGCCAGTCCTGTTCCCCTTCAGCAAGAATGACTTGCCTGCAGTGCTTTAGAAAGCGTTTTCCTAGATAATTTTCTTACAGGATCTTCCCAGTAATCCTGGGAACTAGGACCTCTGTAGAAGATAACTCCTGTTTGCTGATCGTACTTTCCCTCTTTTTTTTTTTTTTTTTTTTTTTCCGTCTTACCAGATACTTCATCCCCTGAGGAAGAATATAAGGTGGCCTGCCTGCTCTTGATCTTTCTTGCTGTTTCCCTCCCACTCCTCGCCGCTGACCCTTCTTCTTTCTATAGTATTGAGAAGGATGGTAAGTAAGGAGTAGGTGGGAGGGACCAGTGCTATTAGGATAGTCTCCCGGGGTGGGGAGAGGAGACGGAGACATTTGTCTGGAGAATGTACACAATTCTGACTCAGGCGTAAAGTTCTGTTTCAAAGAACACTTGAGAATGAAGTCTCTGTAAAATTCAATTCCAGTGAGATTTCTTAGGAACACCCTTATCCTAATATCTAACTATCTTCTGGTGTTTCTAGGAATATCATCCCCCAAATGCCTCCTGGTCCTTTTGGTGTCAAACGGGGGTGGCCTAGCCTGAAACAGTGAGAAAGTACCAGCTGGGGTCAGCCTGGGGTGGCTCACTTTATTTCTTTTTGTGTCTCTCCCCCTCTGTCAATCATAACCTAGGTTACAACAACAATATTCACTGCTTGACCAAAGCCATCATCCAGGTATCTGCTGCCCTCTTCACACTCTACAACAAGAACATCGAAACTCACCTCAAGGAGTTTCTGGTGGTGAGTACAGAGCCCAAGGCATAGCCCACCTCAAGCCCAACACAGGGCTTTGAGATCAAGAGCTGAGCTGTGATCAAGAGTTGAGTTGGACACTTAACTGACTGAGCTGCCCAGGCACCCCCAAGTCCTCTGTTTTTAATAAGGTCTCCGGGACATCTGATGCACAGTCAAATTGGAGACACCAAGTTTTAGAACCCATAAGGAAGCCCTTTCCAACTCTAATCCTCACAAACAACAACGGAACCTTTTTTCACATTCTCAAACCTTAGTGTAAATCAGAATCACCTGGAGAATTTCTGAGTCAGTAGATTTGAGGTGGGGCTAGAAAATGTGCGTTTCCAAGATCCCAAGTTGATGCTGTTCATCCTGGGATCTCGCTTTGAGAACCACTGGGCTTGATTTCTAGGACTGGGGCTTATAATCAGGCAGCCGATTGTACTGTAGGTTACATCCCATTTATTCGAGAAAAATTGTTTCAAAAAATATTTTTAGCCAAGGTTTGACTCCCTGTAACAATCACCATTTCTCTTAAGTTTTGCCTCTGGAAAAACACAGAATAAGTAGTCTCTTTCCATTGTTGGAAACCCTGGGGTTTTCCATTCTAAGTCCTCCATGGTGGAATTCAATCCATACGCTTCTGATACATGGTCCATTACCCACTGCCTGACTTCAGCATTCTCAACAATGGGGAACTTATTCCTCTGCAAAGCATGGGCCTGACTTAAGAATTAGGGTCTCATTTGTCTCCTTTTAGGAGGACACACGGTAAATCATATTCTCTCCGGAATCATACCATTTTCCTGGAAGCTTAGTTAGAGGGTCTCCATTTAAACTGGGCCAGCCAGCCAATCAGAATGGGATCTGAGCATCTTAGATACAAAGAATGTTCGTACCAGATCTCTAAGATGGGGTGAGAAGGGACCCCCTCTCCCCTTTTCCGTTTGCCCTGTTTCTTTACTGAATGAGAGCAACCTGGGCCTGAGATGCAGTTAATCATGTTTCTTCCTCCCTCTTTGATCTGTTGGGGGCCTGGAGGTGAATGGAGAGGACAGCCATTTGGGAGTTGACAGGAGGGGAATGTGAAGAACACTGCCTCTGAATCAGAGGCCCAGCTCTGTCTCTAGTCTGGTGGGGAGTCAGCTGTAAACAACTTGGTGACAGTGCTGTCTGAAGGCTGCCTAGGAAAAGGGATTAATCTCCAGCATACAGTATTACCTGTCTTTGTTCTAGCTTTTGTCCTCGCCCCTTGCAGCCTCTCCCCCAGCACCCCTGGCAACCTCCTGTTGTCTGCCCTGCCTGGTTTACAGGCAAAGCGCGTCTCTGGAGCCTAGGGGATTTGCTACTTTTCCACCCAGAGTCTCCAGGAACATCGCAGCACTTCTTAACTCTCCTCCTTGATCTTTGCTTAACTTCCTGTAGCCTGAGGCTGTCCCACTCTGACCTCCATAAAAATCTGCTTTCTTACAAATTCTTCCCCTACAGGTGGCTTCTGTCAGCCTCCTGCAGCTGGGCCAGGAGACTGACAAGCTTAAAACCAGAAATCGGGAATCCATTTCTCTGCTCATGCGCTTGGTATGTATTTGATTTAAATTGGTCTGGGAACAGAAAGAGCAAAGGCCAGAGGGTTTTGTGTCCTTGCCTTGTTGTGACTCAAAAGCATGAACTCGGGCGCGTGGGTGGCTCAGTCGGTTGAGCGTCTGACTTGGGCTCAGGTCATGATCTCACAGCCCATGGGTTCCAGCCCCATGTGGGGCTCTGTGCTGACAGCTCAGAGCCTGGAGCCTGCTTTAGATTCTGTGTCTCCCTCTCTGTCTCTGCCCACCCCCCCCCCCCATACATTCTCTCTCTCTCAAAAATAAATAAAAACATTAAAAAAAAAAAAAAAAAAGTCCTGAACCCAGAACTGAATTCGGCCTGACTGTTAGGACTCACATTCTGGTTAACCTTCCAGACTTGTCCTGTAATCCCAAGGTAGAGTCTTCAATGACTTCTCTGCAGGACAGGGCCTACCTTGTCCCTGGCTGACTGGGTCCTTTTTCCTGCAGCGTTCTCAAGTCTGATCTGATGGGGCAGCTGTGTCCCTCATCCATAACTGCCTGTCCAATTCATGTTTGATTTTACTTCACCACTTCCTACCACTGTATGTCTTGTCCTTAAGGAGTACTATGGGAGGGGCGCCTGGGTGGCGCAGTCGGTTAAGCGTCCGACTTCAGCCAGGTCACGATCTCGCGGTCCGTGAGTTCGAGCCCCGCGTCAGGCTCTGGGCTGATGGCTCAGAGCCTGGAGCCTGTTTCCGATTCTGTGTCTCCCTCTCTCTCTGCCCCTCCCCCGTTCATGCTCTGTCTCTCTCTGTCCCAAAAATAAATAAAAAATGTTGAAAAAAAAAAAGAAGTACTATGGGAAGGGTGCGGAATAATACAGAGCTGAACTGGGGGTGGGGAACTGGGGGCTCAGAGGAGGAAAGAATTTTCCCCTGAAAAGCTATTAAGACCAAGAGCGCGGTGGGTCATGAATCAGGCGCCTCCTGCTATCTCTTTCTTCCCAAGCTGTGGGCTTTTTGCTACTTTGGCAGAAACTTCTGGGAACTCTGACTCAGTTAACTTAAAAAAATCTTTTCCTCATGACCCTGTTTTCCTCTTCAACACGCTTACTCACTCTTTTGCTCTAAATGTCTGATTCTCCAGGTTAGTACTGCATTTAGATATGGTCAGGAGAGACTCCGGGACTGACCCCTGTGTTTCAGAGACCCTCCTCTGGCGTATGGGGAGAGGACAGGCCGATCTGGAGCCTGTGCTCCGCCTTGAAGTCCACACTAAAGATTTCTGGGACCCCAGAATTCTCTGCTAAGCGGCTCCAGCCTACTTGTAGGGCTTGTGCAAAGTTTCTTCCCCAAGTGCATCCTATTGAGGCGGGCTGTGCTGTTGGAAGATTACCTCTAGTGCTCAGGGAGAGAGACAGAGACAGAGAGACAGAGAGACACAGAGTGTGAGTAGGGGAAGGGCAGAAAGAGAGGGAGACACAGAATCAGAAGCAAGTTCTGGGCTCTGAGCTGTCAGCACAGAGCCCCACAGGGGGCTTGAACCCATGAACCGTGAAATCATGACCTGAGCTGAAGTCGGATGCTTAACTGTCTGAGCCACCCAGGCGCCCCTTTATTTTTATTTATTAATTAAAAAAAATTTTTTTTGAGTCTAAGAATTCTTAATTCAAACCTGACCTTCCACGAAATTATAAAGGTAGATTGTGAAGGTTGAACAACAGAACATAATAGTTTGATTTATTTAATCACATAGTATGCTGTACTCTTGGCAAGACCCACAGATGTTAGAGGCAGGCATGCCTGGGACTCCCTTTGAGTCTGCTGTAAATACACAGGCATGGAGTGGGATCTGTGTCTCAGCTAGAAAAAGGCCTAGACTGGGCTGAGGATCCTGATGGAGATGAGAAGAGAATGGAATGAGGGTGTGGGGGGAGGGAGGGGTGTATGGTGAGGGGTGAAAGGGCAGAGGAGGCAGATGAGGGCAAAGGCCAGTAGTGTGCTAGGTAGAGCACAGTCTTTGGAGCAGCATGACCTCGGGCAAGTTAATTAACCTTTCTGAGACTCTGATTCTTTATCCAGAAAAGTGGGCCGTAGTCCTTGCCATAGAGTGTCAGGATTCATAAGAAAATATATGTGAAAGTGCTTAGTACATAATACATGCTCAACGAATGTTAGTTCTCTTTCTCTGCCGCTCATTTTAGTTTCTGGATGATTCTTCATTTGCTTCGTCATTTACTTGGGCAACTGTCACCTCTGTAAGGTTGGAGGTGATTCTGTATGGCCACTCAGCCCTGCCTCCTTCTGCTTTGCTGGTCCCCTGCTCGTCCCCAACTCCCCCCTCCCCCCCCACCTCCCCCTCATTGTGGCAGGGTGTCTGCCCCTCGTGGCCTCACAGTGAGGCAGCCGAGTAGCTGGGACAGAGCTAGGCCCTTTTTGTTAGAGTGTTAGAGGGAGAGACCTAGGGAGGAGCTGCTGCAAAGCAATTTAAATGCAAATGTTTCCCCATGGAAATACAGGGGAAGGAACTGTATTCTGAGTTAAGAGGCTACTCATGTAGCCCCAACTCCTGGCCAGGCACTTCTCTCCCTGGGGGTCTTTCTGTCTTGGCTGTCAAGCCTGGGCAGTGCCCACCCCTGTTACTGCCAGCCTGTTCCTGGCATGGGTTTAGCCGGGGAAGAGATGGCTCTCAGAGAATCATAGAATTCTAGATGTCAGAATGAGACCAGATCCTGGCAATTGGTCCAGTCCTTACACTTTATGGGTGAGGAAACTGAGGAGAGGGTGGGAAGGATGACACATGCAAGGTCTCCCCCAAAATATATGGACATGAGAACCCAAGTGTCTTGGCTTTCACTCTAGGGCTGTTTCTACTGCCATGAATTTCCTCCAGTTAGGAGCCGTGTTATCCTCTGTGCTTAATGGAGCAAAGAATAGGAAGTCTTGGGCCAGTGGATTCTTCGTGAAGCCATCACTCATTTCCCTGGACCTGAGGGTCCTATCCTAGAAAAGAGACCCTATCTCTCTCCTGGCTTACGGTTAGAAAGTCTTGCCTAGCGAGAAATTCCTTCTGTTATCCAACCTAAGATCGGAGCTACTGTTTTTCTGGCAGATTTCCTTTCCTCCAGCCTGCCATGTCTGTTCCTCTGAGGCTGTTTGTGTGCGTTTGTATGTGCACATATTTGAGAATAGCAGAATCTTATAAAATTTAAAACTTGAAAGGACTTCAGAGAAATAAACACATTAGAGTTGATATAGTAGATTCTCTTTCCAGAATGAATTTTGAGGAATCAAAAACACCAGACATATTGGGGAGGGCCCATCTGTGTAAATTGCCAGAGGATACAGGACACTTCTCTCCAGAGTGTGTTTTTTAGCCCCACAACTTCATGGATGAGGAGAGCACTGAAGGAGATACACCCTGTTTCTTCTTCCGGGATGGGGAGCCTCCAGCCCAATGCTAGGCCGTGGGCTCTTCGCTAATATGCCCCCCTTCCCCCACCCCCTCTACCCTCAGTCTTATCCGGGCATCTTGATCTATCTTTCTGCTTGGCTGTGGGGGCTGCTGGGATCACCATAGCACACAGGCTTCTAATTAAACTAATTAATCATTCCTGCTCCTTTATGCAGCATCCTTACTGCTCCCCAAGCACTGTACTGAGAGAGGGAGGAGACTGAGACCCAGCACAAGAGGACCCATGTGGATTCCAGGCCCTTCTTTCTTGGCCTGCAGTGGTGGTTGTTGCCTTCTCTGTAAAGCTCTGTCATTGGTGCTTTTATCCAACTTTACCTGCTTCTGTGCTGCCCCCCGCAAATGATTTGGCATCCAGAATGGGGAAAATGGGAGTTTTTCTGCCACCGGAGAAGTGACTCTTTCCTGTCTTCTGCTTCTGACCTTTTCCTGTAACCCTGAGAAGGGACACAGGGGCCATTATAGGGAAGCTGAAGAGGCCACGTTGCTTTCCTAAAGCTAAACCAAGTGAGGGGAAGAAGGAGGGGGGTGTGATTTGGATACTTGTTCACTTGTAACTCTTAAGAGCCTCAGAGGGCCCAGGAAACTGAACGAAGGCACAGGGTGTCACAGAGCTATACCCTCCCCGAGGTTCTCATCTCTTGACCTGTTTCCCTTCCAGGTGGTAGAGGAGTCCTCCTTCCTGACCCTGGACATGCTGGAGTCCTGTTTCCCTTACGTCCTGCTTCGAAATGCCTATCGGGAGGTATCCCGGACCTTCCACCTGAACCGAGTGCCAACTAGTACCCACTGAAGGGCCATTTGGACCTACCTAAACCCAGGAAGCTGTAGCCATTTTCTCAAGGGATGGGGTCAGGAGCCAGAGCTGATGAACAGACATATGGAGGAACAAAACCAACACCATCCACGGCTGAGAAATCAAAGAGAAATGGGGCAGACGGTAGGGGGTGGGGGCGGGGGCGGGGGCGGGAGCCGGAGGACAGGTGACGGGAAAAATTAGGGAACTGGGGCCACGTGTGTACATTTTAACATAGTAACATATAAATCATGTTTTCTAGCTTGTGGTGGCTGGTGCTTGAGCTCTGACTGGCATGGGTCTCTCGACCTTCATCACTATTCTAGGATAATGCTGGCGGGCAGAGATGATCAATCATCATATTAAACCATAATGAGCTTATAATTCTCCCACTGGAGCTGCTATTGTCTCCTGCACATTCATTAGGACGATTATCTCCTCTCTTCCTCTTCCAAATGTGTTCGGCAAACATTCAGCCTGCTCCTACTGCAAAGTAGTTAATAGCAAAGGAACTTCCTTTTTCCTTTGTGGGGGCTCTTTCAGGAGTCACGGGTCTCTTCCTCTCCTCCATCTCTACTGCCTACAAGAGGGAGTGCCCTTGAGAGAGTCTCTCTGGCCCCAGCTGCCCTCACCTGCTCTACCACACCTTGTAGGGACTAAGTTCTCCCATCTGTGTAGCCATAACCCCTCCTGCTTTTTCTTTGACATGCCACAACCCAGAGCCATGGGTCAATCTAGCTAATTCTAAGTCACACCACAACGAGTGGGATCCGAGTCATGTGGGTCTCCCTCCCAGATCGTTTGGGGATACTCTCCCTGCTATCTGGAGCCCCTAATTTAACCCAAATCCCCTTGTCGTCATCCTGGGTACAGCTGTTGCTGTAGGCAGGGATTTCTCTGCTAGATCTTAAATTTCATAGACCTCATTAGATTATAGGGCCCTGAGAGTGGGTATACTTGAGGGAGTCCAAGCTGTTTCAACTTAGCCCTTTTCTGCACTAATTAGAATTTCAAGTGTCACAAAGCCTGGGGCGTTCAAGATAGCACTAAACTAGATTCAGTTAACTCCGTGGCAGGAAAACAGTGGCCCCATCCATCACTTCTGTGCACCACGGCCAAGGAGGACTGGGGCAACAGACAGTAGGTCACAGGTTGAGAGTGGTGGAAATGGGCGAATATAATTAGTTGATTAATTAGGGTCATGTCCATATTTCCGTGATAAAGAGGAAGCACTTGTTGGGTTTCAACAAAACCATCTGAGGTTCATTAAAGCTATTTGATAGCTGTTTTGGGATTTTGTATGCACGTCTGATCTTTACTTCTCAGTACCCAGGCTTAGTCAATAGTTCTTAAACTTCGCATTCATAATCGATACACAAGTTTTTCTTAGCAACAGTTGTTTGCTCTTCAGGATAGAAGCAACAGAGGATCCAGCTTCAGGCATCAGCTGGTTGTCCTTCCTTGCTGTGGAAGGGACATTATGTTGTAAAGGAGTGATTCAGGGTCAGGCCTATTGAGACTGAGGGCAAAGTTGATCAGGAAGAGGAGTCTCAGACGTATCTGAACAACTACTCCTAGATCCTACTCTGTTAGGATCTTACTCTTGAGATGGAGACCTCTTTTCCATGCACGTGTAGCACTACGTAAGAGGAGCCTCTTTTTTTTTTTTTAATTTTTTTTAATGTTTATTTACTCTTGAAGGAGAGAGATAGAATGTGAGTCAGGGAGGGGCAGAGAGAGAGGGGGAGACCCAGAATCCGAAGCAGGCTCCAGGCACTGAACTGTCAGCACAGAGCCCGATGCGGGGCTCGAACTCCTGATCTGTGAGATCATGACCTGAGTGAAGTTGGTTGCCTGACTGACTGAACCACCCAGGCACCCCAAGAGGAGCCTCTTTTTTTTTTTTTTTTTTTAATTTTTTTTAACGTTTATTTATTTTTGAGACAGAGAGAGACAGAGCATGAATGGGGGAAGGTCAGAGAGAGAGGGAGACACAGAATCTGAAACAGGCTCCGGGCTCTGAGCTGTCAGCACAGAGCCCGACGCAGGGCTCGAACTCACGGACTGCAAGATCATGACCTGAGCCGAAGTCGGACGCCCAACTGACTGAGCCACCCAGGCGCCCCAAGAGGAGCCTCTTAAGGACAAAGAGATAAGTTGCTGCGGGAGAGTAGAGGGTAGACATGATACTTCTTTTTTTTTTTTAATTAAAATTTTTATTGAGATGGGTGCCTGGCTGGCTGTCCTTAGAGCACGTGACTCTTGATCTCAGGGTCATGAGTTCAAACCCCACGTTGTGTGTAAAGCTTACTTAAAAAATTTTTTTTTATTGAGATAATTAATCCACATGCACTTGTGAGAAATAACACAGACACTGTGTGTCTACTATACTCCAATTAAAAAAAAAAAAAAGGAAAACACAGCTCTTGTGTATCATTACCAGTTTCTCCCAGAGGTAGCCTCTTGCAAAATTATAGTCTACTATCATAACCAGGATATTGACATTGATACAATTCATGATCTAATCCAGATTTTCCCAGTTTTACTTATTCTTGTTCCTCTGTGTGTACAAAATGTTGTTCCGTACAGCTTTTTTACAGCCACATCCCCTTCGCCTTCCCGAACACTTGGCAATACAAATCTGTTCTCCTTTTCTAGAAAATGTTGTCATTTGACATAATATCTTTTCACAAACATGTAATTACAGACACACTTCTCTGCTACGTATACTTTTCCGAAGCGCTTTCACAACTTTTATGACAATTCTGCAAGGTAGCTGGGGAAGGCTTCCCTATTTGAGGCCAGTCAACAGATTCAGAGACGTTCAATGATTTCATGAAGGTCACGTGTTTAACAGTACGTCTAGACCCAGGACCCGAGTCTGGTGTCTCAATCCTCGACGTTTTCTACCTGACCAGACTGCTTCCACATCTGGGAGCTTTCGCTGTTAGAAACCAGAGACCCTAGAATGAGCGAATAGGAGAAGGTTTGGACATGATGGCCTTCACCACCTGAAACAAAAAGTGTCTAGAGGTGAAGGGACCCATCGGCATTTCAGGCAGTTTGCTTCCTTGACCAGGAGGTTCTCTGACCCCGGACAGCTGGGGACACAATCCACGATAAGCCGCCTTCTGCTATCAGATGCCCAGCTTATTTTATTCAGGCCTTAAAAGGAACTGAGGAATGAATTCTGAGGGAGAAATTCTGACTCCAGTTTGTTTTGTCTTGCAGGCAGAGAGTAGGTTCTAGGCTCAGCATTTTGATTAGTGCAGTGTTTTCATTAAAGTCTCCATTAACTTGTTTGCGGCAGTGAGATGGAATTATCTCTCCCACGGGGCTGGGGTGAGACGCTTGTAGAGGAGATCCCTTTCCTTTGGGCGGGACAAACACTGCTCCCCCCACTATGGCGTTCGGTTCAGTGGGCAGGTGGGGCCAGAGCCTGGCCAAAGGGATCTTGCCTGTTGGTCCTTGGCCTGGGAGGAATGGGGGCCAGCCGTTTGAGCACCGGGCCCCAGGAGGGAGGGAGGTTCCAGCTAGGGAAAATGCTTCCTTCACACAGGTCCTCTGTGCCCGAATCAGTTCTTCTCCAACAAAGTTTGACTCTCGGAAGAAGCTGGCACATGGCTGAAATGCACTCACGAGGTTGGGGGAAGCATGTTCTTCCAGTTCTCCCCCTACAGGGCCTCCTGCTTCTCCCAAGTAGCTGTCATCAAAAAGAGTTGAAGATGAGTCCCCCCTCAGCCCCCACACCTCAGTGAGTGTCAAGCGCTCTCCTCCCACCTGAATAGGAAGCAGGCGCACAGGCCAGGCTGCAGGTTGAGGAAGTCAGAAGTTAACTTGAGCTGAGTTTGCAGCTCTGGAGAAATTGAGGAGCAGGCTTTTCTCTTGTCACTTTGGAGGGAGAGGATTGTGAGGCTGCCCCTTTAAATAGCATTCCCGTAGGAGGCACATCACATCCATCCGTCACTGCTGCCAAAGCATCATTTTTGGTCTCTATCAAACTCAGAGCGTGTTGGGAGGCATTGTGGGGTTAGGGGAGTGATGAGGCAGGGTCTTCGAGAGGCAGGGGCCATTGGAAGGGAAAAAGGAAAGGAATGAGGTTGGCAGAAGGAACCTGGAAAAGAGGGGGGTTGGGGACGAGAGGACAGGGAGAGAAAAATAGTGGTCTGTTGAGCCTGTGGATGGAGCAGATATATCTGGTTCTTATCTGTCTGGAGGTAGAGGAAGGCAGAAATGGAATGAGATTGCTGCCAGAAGGAAGAGGTTGAGGTTAAACACCAGGACTGGTAACTAAAGAAGGAGAAAGAGAGCCACAGAATGGAAAAACACAAGAAAAAGGTTAGGAGGCTTGGTCCTGGCTTTGTTGCTTTACTCTCTGTGGGGACCGCGTCATTTTTCTGGGCTTAGTTTTCCCATTTGTTGAATGAAGGGGGTTAGAATCGATGGACTCTAAAGCATCCTTCATGAATAACTTTTTGTTTTGTGTTGGTGAATTTTCCTTTTCTTCAAATGGGTTGGGAGTTGGGGGCCTGGGAGATCGGGGTGGGATATGCCATTGTGTTGACAAGAAATGTCAACGGATGATCTGAGATCCCTCTGAAAGTACATCTCCCGCCTCTTTCCCACCTCTTTGTGTTTAAATACCTGCCTAATTTGGGAAGCTCCTTAGCTTGGATCCTAATTTGCAATTCTTTTGTAGTTTCCAGCCCATTCTTTTTCAGTTGTTAAGGGAGGTGATTGCTCTCGAGTTTGAGAACTGGATTGCGTAGGAGTCTGACTGGGGTCTCGGGCTGCAGCTTTGTCCTGCCAGGGGCTCTTCCTCAGGAGAGAGGGGAAAGGGTGATGGATGCGGAAGTTCGATGGGCACAGCGAGGGAAGTCTCCTACTCTTTCTGCTTTTTTCCATCTCTGCCTCTGCCTGTGTAACTTCCTGGGAGCTGGTGTTGCTGATTCTTCTCTGTCCTGCTAGGTCTGAAGGCCCGACCTAATCTAATCCCCTAAAAGGCAATTCTTTCATGTAGGAAGTCTTTGCCACTTCACTTCTGCCCGGCTTCTTTTCTCCTCCATTGCCTGGGAAGGTGGGGGGGGGGGCGGGGGGAGAACTCCCCTCCCCCATTTAGAATGGAGTAAATATCTTCTGATCATCCCTCCTTCCAACCTCCAGAGTTCTTGAAATGAAAACTCACAGTTTGGGATTCTGGATTAGTGGCCTGCTTGGCATCCAGCAGTTAGTGAATACATCCCCAGTTTCTATTTACATAGGATTTTCCCATAATGCCAAGGTAGGTGGTTATTAAGGAGGAGAGCCATTCTGAGGAATCCTAAGGTGGTTCCTGCCAGAATCCTTAGTAGGATTCAGTCCAATGCAAGAGGCTTTGCCTGTCACAAGGTCTTGAATTCAAATTTGGGTTCATTAATTGTTTTACAAGTGTTTCAGCAGCCAGGCTGTTTGGTGTGGGCCCTTAGGCACTAGATTTCTTTTACTGAAGACAGAGTAAGAGGAAATAAGAAGGCCCCGCTACAGGAGGGGTTGAGATGAGATACCAGGAATGGTTTCCTGGTTCTTGCGGAGTTCTGTACAAAGATGATGCGGTCCTGCCTGCTCTGGTGGACTCCGTCTGGAAAGCTTTAAGCTTGGAAGAAACCCCCACAGGCCAGGGAGATGGAGAGAGGCACGAGGGGGAAGGCCACAGGGATGAAGACATACCAGGACCACCAAGTTAAGGCGACTGGGGAGAGGAACGGGATCCCGTGGCAACTCAGAGCAGACCTTGAACTTTTCCCTTCACACGAAGGCAGGAGCACAAGGTGTGAGGGTCTGTCTGGTCTGGGGCTGGGTTTCGGAGGGTGGATGGCTTCGGTCGGCCACGGCACACGGGTTCCCCGAGGCAGAGAGAGAGGGGCGGGGGGGGGTTGCGGCGGGGGGACTCGACCCCTCCCCCTCCCGCCCCACCAGGGGCGCACGGGCGGCTAGGCACCCGCGGATCCACGAAGCCACACGCACACACACCGAAACTCAAAACACACACCGGGGAAGGCCCCCAGCCGCCCACACGGAGCGCTGCGGCCGCCCGCGCGCCAGGCACTCTGTAAACACGCACTCGCACCCCCCGCGCGGGGCACACGCGCCGCCGCTCGTCCCGGGCGCCCGGGTGCGTGCGCTCGCCCTCGGCGCCTGTGTCTGCGTGTGCCCCCGGCTCCCCCGCGCTCCTCGGGGAGGGGGAGGAGGGGCTGCGCGGAGTGAGAGACGAGCCGGCAGGCCGAGGAGGGAGGGCGCGCAGGGAGGGGGGCCGGCCGGGGGAGGAGGAGAGAGCAGAGGAGGCGGCCCCGGCGGCGGCGGCGGCGGCGGCGGCGGCGGCGGCGCGGAGGGCTCGGACTGGGAGCCAGAGCTCGGCTGGACAGCGCGAGAGCAGGAGCCGCAGGAACTGCAGCTCCGCCAGCTTGGGCCGAGCCCGGAGATCCCGGCCTGGCTGGTCGGCGCCAGCCGCAGGTGGGAAGTGGTTGGGGCGGGCGGTGAGGGGCTCTCCCGGCTTGGGGCTGAGGCTGAGCCGCGGTGCCGTCTCCTCCCTCGGTTCCATAGATTGAGGCTGAGCATGGAGCTGTCCCCCCGCAGCCCTCCCGAGATGCTGGAGTCGGATTGCCCGTCACCCCTGGAGCTGAAGTCAGCCCCCAGCAAGAAGATGTGGATTAAGCTTCGCTCGCTGTGAGTCCCCGGCCGGGCGTAGGGGGAAGGGATCTTAGGGAGCCCGGAAGGGGGTGGGGGTGGGTGGGTAGCTGGAGCCGGGCTGGTGGATTCCCTCCGGCACACATGTTGGCAGGTGCGAGGAAATAAGCGGCCCTGACGCGCAGGGCCAGGCCACATGTGCAAAAGGCATGTGCGGAGCAAGTCGGCCGGTTGGAGAAGGTTTAGGAGTTGCAAAGCTAATGACGCGCCCGTGCCGGTGGACCCCCCGGGGGACACACGCAACGCGGAGAGGCGGCACGGGATGCGCTGTGTGGCAGGGCTGCAGACGGGCAGCTTTCGGGAGGTGCCAGGCTGACTCACACGTATCCGTGTGCAGGGTCGTGCAGATGTGAGAACACATGTGTGTGCATGAGGGTCCGTGGGACACACAGATGTGTGTAGAGTGATGGCACACAGCTGCAGATCTAGTGCATGGGGATACTTGTGCCAACCTGTGGGTCATATGGGTCTCCGTTGGGATTGGTGGTTTCAGCCTCCTGCATCTTTCAGGGGGTGGGGATGGGGGGCGCCCCGTACCTGAGCCCCTCATTTCTCTTGGGGCCTGGAAATCCACTGTGCACAGTAATGATGGGGGACCCAGCTGGGATCTGGAAGAGGGGGGTGGAGCCCCTACCTGGGAGCCCCCGGTGGTGGTGGTGGTGGTGGCGGTGGTGGTGGTGGTGGTGGTGAAGAAAAATTGATTGACAGGGATAAGGTAACTGTCAAAACCTTTTTGTTGCTATATGATCTCCCAAGGATCTCCAAGCACATTTAGGCATCTTTTCTTGTTGTTGCAGGAGAAGGGCATGGGGGAGGATGGATAAACAGGGAAACAAGGGACTCAGGTGTCCCATACTCCAGTCCCAGGGGAGGGAAGCAACTTTTCTTTCTGTTCCTCAGAGGAGGAGAGGATTGGGTCAAAGACAGACCATGCACCATGTTTATCTCGCAGTCAGACGCCATCGGGTAATCTCCGCAGTCTGTTGATTCTTAATCAGAGAACAAGGGAAGGTGTCCTTCTCCCTGATATGACTCCCAATGGTCCCAGGAAAAAGGCTGGAGATGTTTGGTGAGGAAATGCGGGAACCATAGCCCTGAAACCCAGTTCCTCCCCATTATCCTCAATAGTGAGCACTGAAGCTTTCCATTTACTGGGTTCTGGCAGCGGGAGAGACCGTGGTAGGAGATGGATGGATGCTAGTGATTGCTTTGTTTTTAAAATACTATATCTATGGTAATAAGATGACCCCTTGATATTGGATGGGTCTGTCTGATTTATACTGTAGCTGCTCGGAGAGGGCTTAGGGAGAACTGAGGCACAGTGGGCAACAAGGCTTGGCATCCAAATGTGCTTCTCAGTTCCTCTCCTTTGCTGCCTCCAGCCAATGCAATTTGCTGGGCTCTATGAAGCGCAGCCTTGGAATGAGTTCTGGGATGAAGAAATGGAAAACCGGATTGAATTGATTTTTGTTGGGAGGAGCACTGGGTGATTTTTGACAGAAGACGGTGCTCTGTTAATGGTGACTAAGCCAGGGTTGGGGTGGGGGTGGGCAGGTAAGGAAGCGGTGGAAAGGCAAAGAAGGGACCTCATGGTTCATACATTAGAGAATTCAAGGTGTCCCAGGACGGCTTCCCCATAGTGCTTATAGCTCATCATATACTTTCCTTGCCTCCTTTCCAGGTAATGAATGAGACCTGCAAGAGAGTGGGTTTTACCTGTTCACTGTCTCCCACACCTTTCTAACCCAAAGTCTTTCCTAGAAGAAAATTGCTCTTTCTTCCTTGACTATGAGAAGTGCTCACTGGTGAGAGAAGAGGATCCCCAGAGGAGGCACTGAAGTCCAGGGAAAGAAGGGAATTGAAGCAGCTGTCCCTACAGACTGCATTAGCTGAGATGTCCTTATGGGAGATCATGGTGGACAGGGATCGCTAGTCTTATTGATTGAATTATTCTGGTCTTCACTCCTGTCAGCAGTCTGGTTCTTAAGAGTGCTAGCTGCATGTCATAACTTATCCAGAAAAGCCCCGTTTTCATATTATCAGTCACCAGGAATGGATTCTTGATCTCCCTTTCTCAGAGCAGAGAAAGATTTTGATATCAAGGTAGATCCCGAGTTGATGGCTTATTGGATTTGGCCCTGTTTGAATATTGGGGAGGCTTGAATGTGGAAAGAGGGGGATGGACATGATTATCCCATGAGTGGGTTCTGAATAGAAACGAAGACATATGTATAAAGGCCTTGATTCCTCTACACAACATATCCTATCCCCCCAGCCCCCCAACTGTCCTTTCAGTTTCTTTTTTAAAAAATTATTTAATGTTTATTTGTTTTTGAGAGAGAGAGAGAGAGAGAGAGAGAGACAGAGCGTGAGCAGGGGAAGGGCAGAGAGAGAGGGAGACATAGAATCCAAAGCAGGCTCCAGGCTCTGAGCTGTCAGCATAGAGTCCAATGCGGGGCTCGAACTCGTGAACTGTGAGATCGTGACCTGAGCTGAAGTCACTCCAAACCCTCAACCACCGACTGAGCCACCCAGGTGGCGCCTCATATCCTTTAAATTTCTAATATAGGACATCTAGAGGGAGTCCTCCATTCAGGGAGGCTGGGTCTGGTGTTTTTGCCTTGGGTTACAAAGCCCATACAAAGCCCATCAATGAATCTCATTGTGCAGGGCAGTTTCTTCTTGGGAAGGGCATCCAGGACTCCTGTTTCCCACAGTAGGACTCTGCCAAAGATTAACTTAAAATCTGGAAGCTATGAGCTGAAGTGTCTCTAGCTATGGGATTTCACCTCTACCTGGCAGGAAAATTTTCCTAACAGCGCAGACCCATGAGGGGAGGCACAAGAGAGGCTGGGATGGACAGTCTGGAGATGATGGGTCGAGCAGGGTGAGTATCTCTAACCCTGAGTGAAGGATTTGACTGGACTGCCTACCCTTCTCTGAGATGAGAGGGCCTTGAGGAGTGTAGGGTAGGGTCAGTAGAAGGAGGTTTTCTGTGTATTTTGTGAATCAAGAAAATCTGTGAACAGAGATTGGTTGGCTTGCCATCCTTAGCTCATTCATTCATTCAACAACTATTAATTGAGTGCCTCCTGAGGGTCAGGTGACGTGCTGGAGGCTGGGATATACTAGTGAACAAAGTAGATGGTCCCTGCTCCTATGGAGTTTGTAATCTGGAGTAAAGTGCAGTGGAGAGGGGATAAGGCACCCTGTTCCTCATTTTGCTGCATCCATCCAAGCGGTAAAGCTCTACCACTCCAGTTTCTGCCTAAACTTTTCCTCTGAGGGGGCCTAGACACCAAGAAAAGCATAGAAATGAATTCTTTCTCTTTCTCCCAGGATTGTACAAGCATCACTTTCTTCTCTCTGTCCCAGTTTCTCCTGGAATTTTACAGACAGAACTTCCCTTTTCCTTTGGGATAGTATAAACACAATCACTTCCTCTTCTTTCTTCACATGGACTCAGGACTCCCCAGATCTAGGTGCTATGTCCTAAGCTGTGGTTCAAGGTCATTACGGCTGAGCTGGAACAAGGACCCAGCTGGGCATTAGTTTTGGTCTTCTTTGTTTCATCAGAGTCTAGTGTGGTACCTGAAACATAATAGGCACTCAATAAATGCCGTTAAATAAAAGGAATGAACAAATGAATTAATGAGTATATGTGTACATGTCACGGGGCCCAGTTCTGTCTCTGATTCTGTGGTGCGTGTGTTCCTGCGTGTGGGTGGAGGGGGGTGGGGTAGCAGGAAATAGGGATGGAGGAAAAGGAGATGGTGTTGTGTTTTGAGAAGGTGATGTTTGAAAGGCGTGGGGTTTGAGGACCTCAGGACGGAGCCTGGAGCTGAAGGAGTTGCAGAGAGGATACAGAAACGTTATTTGGGTGTGTGGATGAGATGTATGAGGATAAAACTGTAATGCCTGACATGGGTACATATGTGTCTGGGTGAAGGTTGTCGGGGTGGGGGGCAGCTTGTGGAGTCAGACCTCCATGAGGATGCCTCTTTGTTTTCATATTTATAAATGGCATTTGTGATAATAAATATGTCGGGAGGGCATGCACTTCCCTGAATACCCGAAATTGTCCTATGTATGAATGAGATGATGATGATGATGATGATGATGATGATGATGTGTGTGTGTGTGTGTGTGTGTATGTGCATGCGCGTGGGCATGTAGGTAATGGGATACTAAGTATGTGTGATCTTGTGTAGGTGTCTGCGATACACTAACATTTTTTTTTTTACAATACTGGGGAGATGAGAAGGGCGGAGGAAGCTGAGGGACTGGACTGGGTGCCTCACTGATTGATTTATCCCCCCTTGTGTCCTCATTTTGTATGTGACCCACAGAGTGATCTTCAGTGGCTCTTACTGTTTTTGAAAGCTGTGCAGCCGTTCTCCTTTTTCTGCATATGGCTGTGGGGCTGCTGTGAAGATTGCAAGATAAACTGTGGCTCCCTGGATCTCTGGAGAAAAAGCCCCATTTCTCCCAGGCCCTGGCAGGGATGAGTTTTAGTGCCTCCCTCCTCAGATCAGCCCAAGTCCCTCTTTTATTTCCAACCATGGCAAAGGGAATCTCTCCTTCCTGGGTTTTCTAGCCCCCTGTCTCACCAATACCTCCCGTCTTTCCATTTCCTTCATCAGCTGTATCTTGAGTGAGGCATCTCGATGGTAGAAGGTGAAAAACTCTTGCAGTAAGGGAAAGGGAGGTGCAGGGAGGGAGGACATCAATTTAGACCAAAGGAAGAACTTCACAAACCTCTGGTCGGAGCGGGTGGCTGGAGAGAATGAGCATGGCCGAGTGGTGGTGGTGGAAGAACATAGGGAATGGTGGGAGACTTGAGTTGGAGTTCATGTGCCCATGCCGCCAGTTAGTAGCTGCATGACCTTGAAGTCACACGTAGTCCCTCTGATCTCAGTTCTTCATTTGATACCATCCACGTGAAGGTTTGTAGATGGCAAAGTCTGGAGTTCTTTCAGCATTGCAGAGCTTGCTGTGTGAAGAGGCAGGGGGAACGAATGGGTGACCGTTGGCTTGGATGGGGGGGGAAAGCTAAAGATTCAAGAAGCAGGAATATGAATTACTTAATGGGTTGAAGTCCCGGTGTCTGGGACATGATTTGGAAGAGTCTTGATGAATGGTTGTCTGGAGGGTTGAGACAGGTGTCTGAGCTTAGACAGTAGAAGACTGAGTGGGGTTGCAGGCTGGCTGTCTTACAAAGGATGTGGGACACCGAAGTCAAAAGAAAAGAGAAGGACTTAACTCCCATCACCCCTTTTCCCAGTGGGTCAAGCTAGAAGTGGATGGGCCAGTTGTAGTTCTAAGACATGGTGGGTGTGGGGAGCCCAGGGACTGCCACTGGCGAGTTCTGGGAGCATTGGAGAAACTCTTCTCTGGCATTTATCCTAAATTTCTAGGTCTTGTTGGGAGTGATATGATCAGGTATGCCACATCCTATACTAGAGAATCCCTAAAGTCTCTCAGAACCCAAATATCACTTTGTTTGCCCAGAGGCCCCAGGAGGCCAGTTGGAAAGACCGAGAGAGGAAATTCTACAGTGGAGATTGCATTTGCCAGGAGGAGGATGGTGAGGTGTGATGTACCGGTACTGGAAGGCCAGGTGAGAGACCCAGAAGGACAGAGGCCTAGACTTCTCTAGACCCCTTTCTACCTGCCTGCTGTCCAGGGAGCCCCTGAAGTCAATGAAGTGGCTAGCTGTTTCCTATCTTCCCCTCTTTTTTTTTTTTTGGCCGCTCCCATCTGAGTGGGATGGAGGAGCAGGGGACCTTGAAACAGATCTTTCCCTCTCTTGTGAGTCTGTAAAGGAATCATCGAGGATTTGTTTCCGGCTTCTCTGCTCCCTCTACTTTCCTCCTCTTTTATTTTTCTTGCATCCTTTCCTCTGTCCCTTCCCTCCTTTGTTCCTGTTTTTCTCTGCTGGGGTGCGTTTTGCTCTTCTCTCTTGTCCCACTTCCTCTCTCCCTATTCCCTTTGACCTGGCTTCTCTGGCCCTCAATTCTCCTACCCCTTTCTCACCTTGGCCAGGGGCCAGGCCATCCCTGGGGCCTCCCCCTCCTCTTCCCCCTCCCTGCCCCCAGGAGTGGTGGTGATAGTGCAGGGTGAGTTTGCTGCAGGCGCCCTTTGGGACCACGTTAGGAGTCCAGCCTCAAAATCCAGCCTCAACGGCTGTATTCTGCACCTTCCGCACCGCCTTTCTTTTGCCTTCTCAGTGACCTCATCCTCCCAGCCTCCCTGGGGAGGAAGCCAAGTAATTGCCTTTGGATCTCAGGGGGCTGATTTTCTCAGGTACGGAAGTTGAGTAGCTATTTTCCAACCCTCTTCAGGACTGAGAAAAAGGGACAAAACCAGGGCAGCAGGTGGGGTGCAGGGGAGACACCCAAGAGATGGGAAGTTGTTAGATAATGAGACCCTCCACTAGAGAGGAAGACTTAATGGTTCCCGGGAACTGGGAGAGCATCCTGGGGCTATTTAGTGGGGGCGAAGGGAAAAAAACGTGAAGGGAAAAAAAACATTCATTGTTGTCCATTCAATGCCGAGAGGTCCCTAATGCAGGTGCTTTTGCCCCTTTGTCCTGAATATCCACCCCTCCGCCCCCCTTTATCCTGCAGTGGCTTCTCTCCCCTCAGCTCCTGCTGCATTTGTGTGAGTCTGAGAAGGAAACACCAGGTTAGGATTCGACTTCAGCATCTTAGACCTGGCAGGAGTCCACTGAGGGAGCCGTGATGAGGTTTTGGTGGAGAAGCAGGCTTGGTGGGAAAAGGGTAGGGTATATCCAGGGAGTGACCTGGGCAGGGGGAGGGGCCTGGGAGAAGAGCAAGAAAGGGGGTGCTTCAGGTGGTGCTGTTGGATACAGCCTGGGTCCTTGGTCAGCAGATTCCATAGCTGCAAAGAGAAGTCAGATTTGCAAATAATTACTGTGGCTGCAGTGGCGTGATTAGGCTGCCAGCTGCTGTTGGCACCATTTAGTTTTGGGAAGGGAGCTTAGCTTCCGGGGGGCTTAGTGATTTTTTTGGCAGGCAAGACCCGAGGGCTAGAGAAACATCCCTTTCCTTCCTGTTCCTTGGCTTCCCTGCTCCCCTGTTTATCAGCTCTTCCACATCTAATGTGATTGGCTCTCTCCTCTAGGCCCACCTTGTTTGGAAACTTCTTGGGGCCTGAGCTGAATGAGCACACATCCCAACAGTGTCGCCAAGCTCCCTAAACGCGGACCATATCTACCAAACAGTAGCTTTAGAAATTCCAGTCTTGAAGAAATATTATAAATCAGATTGTACCAGACTCACCCTAAAGACTTCTGTGTCCTGGTTGTTCTCTTCCTTTCTGTTCCTTCTTGAAATGCCCAGAAGATTGACTGTTGTTTTGATTGCAGCAAGATGGAATAAACAGAGATACACAGGAGAACTTCCTGGAAAGTTCATGGAGGTTAGAATGTGACGTTCCTGTGATAAAGAAGAAAACCATCTCCCTCCTTTTACATCAGGGTAGGGATGAGTTGGGGAAGCGGTGAGCTACTCAGAAAGGATGAACTTGAACCAGGGAATCGAGACCCAGGCATCTTGTTTCCTGAGTGCCTCCAACCCAGGCACTGAATCTGAGAATCATAAAATGTTCAGAGGAGGGAGCGCCTGGGTGGCTCAGTCTGTTAAGCGTGGACTTTGCCTCAGGTCATGATCTCATAGTTCGCAAGTGCTGACAGCTCAGAGCCTGGAGCCTGCTTCAGATTCTGTCTCTCTCTCTCTCTCTCTCTCTCTCTCTCTCTCTCTCAAAAATAAATAAACATTAAAAAATTTTTAAAAATGTTCAGCAGAGGAAAGTGATGCCTAGAGATGGTTGGTAAGTTTGGGGGGCAGGGCTGGGACTAGGCTCCAATCTCGCTAGTCCACAGTTTTGTGCCACGCTGGAGTATCACACCTGCAGTCAGTCCCTTTCCAAGCTTCCAGCTCACTTTCCCATCCCAGGCCGCCTTCAACATCTGCTAGGCCCCCTGGACACAGGGCATCTGCTGGAACATCTGCTGGGATGTGGTTTGGAGGGCTGGTGGGGTGGTCCACATGGAGGTGGTTAATGAGCAGAATGAAACAATGCAGGGAGGGAGGGACAAGTGAGGCATAGAGAAAGAGAGAGAGATCTTAAGGATTGGGTCCTGGGAGCCTCCTCGCTCATTAGCTAGCCTTCCTTGGACTCTATTGCCCACCCCTCCCAGTTCCTCCTTCTCTGAAGGGCTGAAGCCTCAGGGAGAGGTGACTCATTTGTGGGCTGGGCTGGGCCGGGAGCTGGGATATCTGGGGTCTTATTGGTCTGGGCTGAGGCCCAGGCTGTTTGGTTACCCTCTTCCTCATCTGATCTGAGCTGTTCTGGGCTTTTGCTAGGAACACCTGTTAGAAACGGCTTCTGGTCAGGAGGCAGAGGAGGAGTACTTTCAGACACATCATGGGTTGGGGCCAGCCCCTTCACCTCTGCTTCAGTGTTTCCCCAGACCCTCTTCTTCAGCATCTTTCAAATCTCTCTTCTTTCCCTCCCTGCCCCCTTAGTCCCCACTGCTCCTCCTCCTCCTCCTCTCCCTGCACTCTCTTGGTTTCTGTTCTTCTCCCACTCCCTGCCGCCCTCCACCACCCTCCCTCCACCCAGCTCCTCCGTCCAGTGCCTAGAGATCTCTTACTACCGCTGCCATGTCAACCTGAGGCCCACCGCCTCCCAGGATGGCACCCCAGCTCTGCCACCAGGGGGGCTATTTTTATCCCTAGAGCCACCCCCGCCGCCACCGTGCCCAGCCAGCTGCCAGAACTGAGGCTGCTTGTATAGCAATGGGGGAAGCCAGGGGAGTGAGGGGAGCAGCAGTGCTTGGGGAAGGTAGAGATCTGGTTGTTCTTGGTTGCTGGAGCGCTCTGCATTTTCGCCACTTTCTGCTTCTGACTGCCTCCTGGCCCCTGTGGACTCAGGAGCCAGGGAGAAGCCCTAAACATCTGGAGTGGTGGTGGCAGGGTGACTGGGGCTTTTCCACACCAGGCGGCTGGGTACAAGGGTGAGCATAGGAGGCTTTGTTCATGGAGGACTCCCAGTGAACGTTTGCTGAACAAATAACTAAATAAAGCTCTGGGCTAAGGAATAATCTGTGACCTTCATGTATCACTTTATAGTTTGCAAGGTGCTCTCATGCGATCTCATTTGATCCTTGTGTGAATTCTGTGAAGCACATATTACTTCCCCATTTTACAGACAACGAAAAGACCTCAGAGTGTCCTGCCCAAGGTCATACATGGTGACAAAGTCTAGGCAAAAGTCTCCTGATTTTAATTCATGTCCTCTTTCCACTGGATGTAGGTGATTTCTTTGGCTCTTTCAATTTCTGAGATTTTGGAGCCCTGACATCAGCCAGTTAATCCCTTCCCTGACCCTCCCCACCTCCACCCCTGCTCTCATCCACTCCCCCATCCCCACCCTCTCTCTTACACTCCTCTGACCAGAGGCAGGGTTTCCAGTTCTTGGTTTACCCCCTGTCCCAACTCCTATTCAGTGCAGGTGGGGAATGCTGGGAAAAATCCTGGGAGGGAGGCGTTATGCTTGTGCTCCTTGCTATTTTTAAACTAAATTTAAGGACTAAAGGAAAGCCCATGCTGGACGCTGCTGGGGTCATCCTATCTATGCCCTGCCTTCCACGCAGGGAAGTCTCGTTAGCTCAGACAGAAGTGTGGGGTGTCTGTAGATGCGTAGGTGAGTGGATATGTGTGAAATTGTTCTCCCCAGGAAGGGGTGGTGGTTGGCCAATTTCCTTCCTTATTAGGAACAGTTAATAATAATACCAGGCTGGGATGAGCAGGTATGGGATACATGCTGGGATGATGCAGCATGTATGTATGTGGGGTGAGGTGGTCAGCAGTCACTTGTCCCACCAGCTTTGGTTTTACTGAACAAGAGAGCAGAGGGAAAGAAACCTGCACCTTTCTGTGGGAGGGTTGAGGTTCGTGTGTACTTGACGTGGCAGGGCCTGGAGTTGGGGGTGGGGGGTGGGGGAGCTGCCCTGGCTTGGTGTTTGTTGGTTTTCCAGGCTGTGTGCAGCTGGCTACCACCTTCCTCCACTCCTAGCCCATCCATGTCCCTCCAAGCAAGCATGTCCACAGGCCAGGCCAGTGACTTGTCCCTCATCCCCTGGGTGTCAAGTTCTGGGTCTCTGACTTTGGGTCTAGTCCTTTTTTTTCTCTAAAAAACACTCACCAGTGTGTGTGTGTGTGTGTGTGTGTGTGTGTGTGTGTGTGTGTTGGGAGAGCAGAGAGAATGAGATGGGCCCAGAGAGGGTTTCCTTTCTTCCAAAATCTGCAGCAGTCCCGCTTCATGGCTACCGGGACGTACGCCAGGAAACAACTTGTAGATATTTAACCTCCATTTCTCTGTTGCTGTTGAAGCCCACTTCCACTTGTCCCAGTGCTCAGTGAGGCTGAGAAACAGCAGGTTCCCAAACTTCATTTGTTTATAATCCTTCAAGGCTTTGGCACAGTGACAAGGTATTTTAATTTCTCTCCGCTTTTTGGGGATAGAGCTGGCGGGGGGAAGACTTCCCGTCATAAAATCCTAGCTCTTGGTCTGTTTCTTCTCTTTTCCCTTTCTCCTGTCATACTCATCCCCACTAGTCCCCTTTCCTCATCTCCACATTATCCCCAGCTCTAAACCCTGGATTAAGGAGAAGGCAGTCGCGCGGGACTCTTCCCTGGATGCGTTTGTCTTCACCCGGGGCTCTCCTCCTTGGCCCCGCCCGGCCCCTCAGCTGACCAATCGCGGCCCCGGTGCGCTTGTATCGGTGACGTCACCTCACAGCCAATCGGGAGGCGGGTTGGGGCTGTACGCGCACGTCCACTTCGCGCCGCAGAGGCCGGCTTCTGCCCCCCAACCTGAGCGAGAGCAAAGCCCGGAGGCGGAAGGGTTGGGGGGTAGGGGGGGTGCCTGGTCCCAGGCCGGTCCTAGGCCGTCCCATCAATTCTCTTATCCCTCTGGGCTGGACTGGCCTCTCCCCAGTTCATTCACAGTTATCCCCCAGTACGCGTTTTCTAGATGAGACCACGGTGGGGGGTGGGGGAGGGGGCTGGGAGTGGGAAAGTAACTTGCCCAACCTCTTCGTTTCTATGAGCGAGTCCTCCCGACTTTCATTCACTGCTTGGGCGGGGCCTTCCCTCCCCTTGAGCGGGTCTCTGGGTGAGGATTCCCCTGATTCCTGGCTTCCATAAGCCCCTCCCCTGTAGTTTCTGCTTCTCATGCTGTCTTGCTTCTGTCCTTTCAGGTGGGTTAAAGCTCATTTTGAAGAATGGCCCCGGAGGAAGACCCTGGGAGGGAGCTGAATCTGCCTTAGCCCCTCCAGGGGGCCCTGGCAGGGTCCCTTCCCCTCCCACGGGCGGACTTCCTCTCCACAACAGGTTCAGGGTGGGTCCCTGGCCCTGTACCCTTAAGCCTTCTGCTAACCCCTTCTCCCCAAAGAGGAGCCCCACCTCCTCAGAACAAGGGGCTGGACTGTGCTATTTCTGTCCTTTCTGGGATTCTTCTGAGAACAGATTCTTGTTTTCGGTCTGATTCAGATGTGAAACTTTTCCCGTGGCCTCTCACCCAGTTGCTGTGGGCTGCTTCTCTGTCTCATCACTCCCTTCTTCCTCGCGTCAGGCCCCTCCTGTTCCCCTCCCCAAAGTTCTCTCTGGTCAGTCGCTCAGTTCTGCCGAGACCTGGAGGAGGAAGTTGGGCCCAAGAGGGAGTCATTCCCCTCAGGGGCCCTGGGGCCCTGGGGGCGGCATTTTGATAACTCTGAAGTAGGACACTTTGATTCCCATGGCAAACCCTGTTCCTGTGCAAAGGAGCCACCTCCAGGTCCCCATCCTCAGGTAGGCACCAGGGCTGAGAAGGGGAGAGGGGAGGAGGAGGAGAAGGAGGACAGGTTGCTGTGGGTCCACCACTAGTACTTTGGTGGAGGGGGAGGGATCAAGACTTGATGGCCCCCATATGTGGGTGTGTGTGTGTGTGTGTGTGTGTGTGTGTGTGTGTGTGTGTGTGTGGCCTTCTCCACCTTTTACACCATCTGTCTTACCCTTCACCTTATTCTCCTTCCATTTCCATCTCCCTTTTCTTTGTTTCTTTCTTTCTTTGTTTCTTTCCTTCTTCCTTTCTTTTGCTTCCTATTAACGGTGGCAGGTGACTTAGCAGTGCCTCCCCCCTTGCTCTCCTCACCCCAGCATCCTTAGGACCTCACATTCCTCTGAAATCTCCTCATCTGGTCTTAGGAACCCCAGAGGGAAATAGGATTCTTCTCCCAACTCCTAGCCCTTTGACCTGAGGCAGTCCTGTCCTAAGCGCCCACTCACAGTGATTTTTTTAGGAGTGTGGTTGCTGGAAGTAATACAGGGGGCTTTGGAAAGGGCCAGATCATCAGCCATGATGATCCAAAGAAATGAAGTGCTGGGGAAGCTGAGCTCTTCTGGGGTGTTGGGATTGTTACTGCCCTGAGCCTTCCCTTTCAGCTGCCTAGAGCTGGGAGAGACTGGGGCTTCCCAGGGGTCAGGGTCTGAGACTTTTCCTGGGGCGCAGGGGCTGAAGGGAAAGGAGAAAGAAGCGGGTGTGGTGAAACAGGGCTAGGGGTGGAGGTGGAAGGATTGCTGGGGAAGCTTCCAGTTTTCCTTAGGCCAGGATGAGGACTGGACAGGGGTGAGCATCCTGTTGTGCAGGGAAAGGGACCCTTTCCTGGACTCTCTGAGGACCGAACCAGAGGGGGTGGAATGATACTGCCATAGGTGGAGAAGTGGGACTTCCTGCAGAATGCTGAGGTGAGGGCTGTGGGCAGGTCTGGGGAGATCCTAACTCCGCAGCCCTGAAGGACTTTAGAACCAGAGAGGCCACTGCCAGGCTGGAAGGGTGGTGTGGGAGAGATAGAGGACTTCAGGAGGGTGACGTCCAGCACCTGGAGCCTTCTAGCTGCCCGAGTCCAGGTCCCCTTCTTGGACTCCCCATTTGTCAAATGTATTCTTTAATCTTTCTCTCCCTCCCTCCCCGTTCCTTCTGGTGTCTGGATCATGTCAGGTTCAGATTTCACCAGAAGCTATAAAAGAGCAAGATCTAGAGGGGGAGGCAGGAGGAACTTGGAGGGAAGGGTGTGTTAAAGCCAGCCACAACTTCATTCTTCTCTGCAGGCTCTCCATTAGAGTTTCAGAAGCCCTGCCTCAGAGATCTCCATCGTGAGCTCTGGCAGATAACTCCGCACCTGATTCCTCTGCCCCCTCTCCCTTTTGTTTATTGAACGAACATTCACTGAGCACGTACTGGGTGCTGCGCTGGGTATAGCAGCAGAATAAGCAAAGTCACTGTTAGCGTCGCTAGGGTGCTTACAGGCTGCTATGGGCCGACAGACACGAGCACTTCCTGGTGGCGCACTGAGGAGCCATGATGAAATGGGTTCCAGCCTCTCTCCACGCAAGTTACATGCTGGAGCTCCTTCTGCCCAACACCTTTGGTGTGCGGGGCACAGCTAGGCTCCAGTAGTGTGAGTCGTGGGCTTGCCTGCCTGACTGAGATTGACAAGTTGTGTGACCTTGGGCCAGTCACTTAACCTCCCTCATCAGGTGATTGTGTGGCCCACGAGAGGTTTGTCACTATGAAGGAGAGATCATGGCCGTGTTCACTGCCCCATTTCCCCTGTTAGGGGGCTTCCTAATCACCAGCCTCCATCCAAACTAGACTTACCCTTCTCCACCCGGACTTGGGATGGAGAAGGCAGGTGCTTGTTGGATTCAAAGGCAACGGTGGGTGAGCTGGTTGGGGTGGGGCCAGCGTGATGCTGGTCAGTTCATTCCGATTCACATCACGTTTATAGACACCCATCATTGTGTGTCAGGCCCTTCGCACACATTATTTCATTTAGTCCTCTTGTTGACAGCCCTTCACAGGTGGTTTATCATTATCTTCACTGTTTTACAGATGAAGGAAAAGAGGCTCAAAAAGAAAGGTTCTCAAACTTCTGTGTGCAGGAGAACCATCCTGGGTGTTTGTTAAACATGTTTGCAGATCCTTGGACCATGACCTCAGAAATCCTGGGTCAGTAGGTGTGCAGGGGGACCTAGAATCTCAATTTTTCACAAGTAGCCCAGGTGATTCTGATGCCAGTGGTCTGCAGGCCACATTTTGATAGCTCCTGATTGAGAATTAGTCAGTGACTTGCCCAAGGGCTCAGAGCCAAGAGGTGATAGATTTGAATCCAGGATTCCTGCCTCCCAGAACTCAGCCTCGGTTTCAGAAATAGGGGTAGCGATTTCCTCCCAACTCCCTCCCTCCCTCTAGGCCCATTGTGAAGATAATATGAGATAATGTGGGAGAAATCACTTTTAAAATGTAGAGCTGGCGGCACTGCTAACGGTTATGCGAATACATGCAAATGAACACGCGTGGGCTTGGCTGTTCACTTTGGGAGCCTGTGCTGGGATGTTTCAAGAGGTGGGTCGAGAAAGGAAGTGGAAGAACTTTGGTGAGTTTAGTTTTGGGTTTTAAAAACGGCTGACCAAAGTGGAAGATGAGGGCTGGGGCGGGAATCCGGGAGAGAGATGAGACCAGAGGCTTTTCTTTCTTCTCGGGTTGTGTGTCCCCAGATTTGAGGGTCCCTGGCCACAGGGACTGACCAGGAAAGGGAAGCCCTGGCTTGTGCCTGGGCTCCAAAGGCCCAGAGGAGGAGCGAACCTCTTTGTTCTGCGATCTCTGGGTTCGCAGTCTGGGAGAGGCTGGCTCAGTCCCCCTTCCCAGCTCATTGGCTGGAAAGCCTTTTATGTTGACTAGCCTCTATCCCACCTCCCTAATGAAGCCCTAGCTGGGGCAGCAGCTTTACTGAAGCTGGCTTCTTTCCTGCCATTTGCACATGCAGCAGGAAGGTCAGAAGTGGGGTTTGAAGATCATCCACTGAGGAAGCTGCCGCATCGTCCTCAACTGTTTTCTTCCTCCCTTTCCCCCTTTCCCTTCTGCCCCATTTGCATTCTGTCTTCATCAGGACTGCTGGCTCCTGAGGTGAGAGTTGGCCTGTGACTCTCCCTGTGGCTGGCTATTTCGGGCACCCCCTTTCCAAAGCTGCTGAGACCCCAGGATTCTGGAGCCGCTTCTGTTCAGGAGTACCATTGTTCTCCCTCCCCGGCATCCCTGGGAATTGATGCTAATTTCAGCCTCTGGTCCCTGACTCATTCTTTTCTCCTTCCTGACTCATAGGGTGACCTTGGGTTTCTGAAGCCCCTCTCAGTGGGGAAGTGTCATGGCCACCATTTCACCCCCGACCTTGGTTTTAGGCGAGGCAGGGCAGAGCTGGGGGAAGGAGTGAGAGGGGAATGTTTCTTTGCTTTCTTTAAAATCACCATCTAAAGTCAGAGTTTTGTTGGCTTTGTGGCTGCCTGGGCTGGACTCGCTGGACTTCTAAGAAGTCTCCCACTTAATCACTGACCCCCAAGCACTCGCGGGTGCAAAAGATGAGGGATTGTACCTTCAGGCAAAGCATCCCGTAAGTGAGACCCATGACCTCACTCCCACCACTCTGGCTCTGGGGGAAGCTGCTGTGGGGCAGAGGTTGGGGATGGGCACAGTCACACATTGCCAATGCTTCTCTTTGGCACAGCATTGGGGAGGCAGGGGTTAATCCTGCTTTGTCCGGGTTGATGGATTCAGGAATCATAATCCATTAGCTCTGCCTGGATGGAGTGAGGCCAGGCGAAAGCATTCAGATTGGTCTTTGTTCTGTGTCTTCGCCATCCCTGACAGGGACAGAGGGGTTGTGGACATGTACCCCCCTCCCTGCCATGACCAAGGGACATAATGGAAGAATCTCGGGGGCTCTTTTGCTTGCTGTTGACCCCACAGCTCACTCTTCTGGGGGAAATTGGCAATCTCAGCTCTTGGTTATCCAGGCTACGAAACAGATCATCCCCAAAACATTGCCTCAGGGGCTTGTTGTACCTGCCTAACGGTGCTGCGTCCGGGGCAGTCAGAGCCAGAGTTTTCAGGAAACTGACTGAAGGGAGGTGTTGAGAGGTCAGAGATTGGTGGGGATGGTGGGGCCAGAAAAAAGCCCAGGGTGAAACTTTGGGGGTAGATAAATTTAATATAGGCAGTGGCAATAGCCTGGGATGAGAGACACTAGCTATGATACTTACTGTTAGAAAGAGTAATGATCTGTGGAAGACTGAGGCCGGGTCTGTAACATGCACCCCATCAGAGGGTGTTGTGTTCCCACGACAAGGTAGCAGCAGCGTCTGACCGGGCTCTGCGTACCCACCCCCCACAGGCTGCGCTACATGGTGAAGCAGTTGGAGAATGGGGAAGTGAACATCGAGGAACTGAAGAAAAACCTGGAGTACACAGCTTCTCTCCTGGAGGCCGTCTATATAGACGAGACACGGTGAGAGAGCTGCACACACAGGAAGATCCCAGACAGGCACAGTGATCCAGGGTTGGGAGTAAGACAGAAAGCTGGTGACAGAGACACGTGCCAGGGCCGGAGCAGGTATGGGAGAGCAGAACTGTAGATAGAGATGTCATGGAGGTAAAGAAGCAGAGGAACAGATAGGGAGTAACAGAGGTAGAGACAGACACAGGTACCAAGGAGAGAAGACCTTCCGAGCTGGAAGGGACCTTGAAGCTCATGTAGTCCTAACCTTCTTGCCTGGCGGGTGGGGGAGGAATCCCTCTAGACCTGTGCTGCCCAGGATGGGAGCCACTGGTCACAGGTGGCTGTTGAGCTCAAGTATGAATTGAGCCGTGTGTGTATATGTAAAATGCACGCTGGTTTTCAAAGAGTGAGAAAAAGGATTGTAAAATATCTCCATATACTTGTTGACTTCACATCGAAATGCTAATATTTTGGGTGTATTCGGTTAAAGAAACCTTATCATTAAAATGAGTTTCGCCTGGTTCTTTTTACTTTTTTATTTTATTTTATTTATTACTTTTTTTTGATGTTTATTTATTTTTGAGAGAGAGAGGCAGACCTAGAGGGAGACACAGAAACCGAAGCAGGCTCCAGGCTCTGAGCTGCCTGCCAGCACAGAGCCCAACGTGGGGCTTGAACTGACGAACTGGGGGATTGTGACCTGAGCCAAAGTCCAGCACCTAACCGACTGAGCCACCCAGGCACTCCTCTTTTTACTTTTTTAATATGGCTACTAAGCAATTTCAAATTACTTATGTGTGGCTTGCGTTTTATTTCTGTTGGACAGTGCTGCCGGTCTCCAGGCTCCCTGACAAGGCGGTACCCGGTCCATTTTCTGCTTGAGCACTTTGCAGAGTTGGAAGGCTCACTACCTCACATAGTGAGCTGTTTCATTATTGGAGGCATCGGATAGAAAGAGACAGACATTTAAAAAATGTAGTGAGAGAGCACTCCTGAGTGGCTCAGTCGGTTAAGCGGTAAGC
Source organism: Herpailurus yagouaroundi (assembly GCF_014898765.1). Classification (NCBI taxonomy): domain Eukaryota; kingdom Metazoa; phylum Chordata; class Mammalia; order Carnivora; family Felidae; genus Herpailurus; species Herpailurus yagouaroundi. The sequence goes on along the minus strand of NW_024412407.1, from coordinate 968,017 downwards.
CTCTGACTTCGGCTCAGGTCACGATCTCACGGTTCGGTTCGTGAGTTCGAGCCCCACCCCGCGGCAGGCTCAGTGCTGACAGCTCGGAGCCTAGAGCCCGGTTCGGATTCCGCGTCTCCCTCTGCCTGCCCCTCTGCCGCCGCTTGCACTCTGCCTCTCTCCCTGTCTCAAAAATAAATAAACGTTAAAAAAAAAAAATGCAGTGAGAGAAAGGCAAGGGAGGGTCAGAGAAGGGAGCGAGGAGAGTTGCTGAGCGGTGGGGTGTGGCTGGACCCAGCGTCTCTAGGCTGTGGAAGCACCCCCTGTCTTTGTTCTGTGACTTCCCCTCCGGGGCCTCAGGCAAATCTTGGACACGGAGGACGAGCTGCAGGAGCTGCGGTCGGATGCTGTGCCTTCGGAGGTGCGGGACTGGCTGGCCTCCACCTTCACGCAGCAGGCCAGGGCCAAAGGCCGCCGCGCGGAGGAGAAGCCCAAGTTCCGCAGCATCGTGCACGCCGTGCAGGCCGGCATCTTTGTGGAACGGTGAGGCTCGCCCATGCCCAGCCTCCCTCTGCCTCTAGATGTGACCCTGTGCCCCAGACACCCAGGGCTTCCGGGGCCCCTACCGGACCGCCGGCGTGGCCCCCCTGCACCCAGCGCGCAGCCTCACAGCCTGCCCCACTCAGACCCCACTTCCCAAACTTTCTTACCTGCGCTTCTTTTCATCATTCGCCCTTAGGATGTTCCGGAGAACGTATACCTCTGTGGGCCCCACCTATTCCACTGTGGTCCTCAACTGTCTCAAGGTGACCCCCCAGGTTTTTGGGAAAGAGGAAGAAGGGTGGGGGATGGAATGCTCATTGGGACTTTCCGACTCTTCATGGGGTGATTTTTGCTTTCCCTTTTAACTGCCATTCCCATGCTCCTCAAAACGACATGTTGCCCACTCCAGAGGCAAACTCCTACGTTTTTGTCCCCTCTGTACTGAGAGATGTGTTGAGAAGAAGGAGGCCCCGCTTCACCACGTCTTTGTCTTCCTGCTTCCCAAGCCTCTGTAAACATTGGGAAGTCCTCCTTGAAGTCTAATTGTAACCCTTGCAGAGGCTGGGAAGCTCCCCTGGGAGTCTCCCTGCCTAGTCTGTTGTTTCCACAGAACCTGGACCTCTGGTGCTTTGACGTCTTCTCCTTGAACCGGGCAGCAGATGACCACGCCCTGAGGACCATTGTTTTTGAGTTACTGACTCGGCATAACCTCATCAGCCGCTTTAAGGTTGGGCAGCATCGGACCCCTCTTCCTGGGCAGGGTTCTCGGCTCCCATCACTCCTATTCTAGAAGATTCCCAACAAGCAGGTCCCACAGGCTCCCTCACCCAGTCTCACCATCAGGGAAGTGTCCCTGTGCCCACCTGCGCAGCCTCTCTTTCACTTGCTCCATCCTGAGCTTCTGACTTCATTTATTGTTTTCGAGGAGAAGATTCTAGGTCTGCAACCTTCCAGCCTAGGGTTCTGCTCTCTCCCGCTTTGCTTCTTTCTCATAACTTGTCCTCTCCAGGCTGGCCCGAGGTTCAGCTCCCTGTGTCAGCCACCCTGCCTCCTGCCTGTGGACACCTGAGGCCTAGAGTCCAGATGCTGTCAGCCTGTGCCCTTGGGACTAGAGTCTCTCCATTTGTTTCCTGGCCACTCCTTCCCTTCCCCCTCAACTCTAGTCTCTGGCCAGGGAGTTTTATGGAGAGGATCAACTCTTGGCGAGGCTGGGTGGGGCTGTCTGAGGGGAGGGAGGGTGTGTGAACTCCGTTTGTTCTTCAGCTTGGCTGACCACAAAGAATATGGGATTAAAGTCCTCTCCAGATTCTGTGCCAGGGGAGAGTGTCTTTGGGGAATAGGGGCTGGAAAAAAACCACTTCCATGTGGAAAAACCACACTTGGAGTTGGAGGGTAAAGGGGTTGAAGGGTCACATTGGGAATATTTGGCCAGCGCTTAGGTGGGGGTGGGCCTAGATGTTAGAGCAGAGGAAAACATGAATGTTCTGAGGGGGCCAGGCTGGGGACAAAGGGGTCTAGTTGGAGGGGCCTTTCTCGGAGGGCTTTGGAAGATCGTCCAACCGTCCTCTGCCTCTGCTTCACTGTTATGCGCCTTTGGTGCGTGTGAGCCTTTCCTTGACCCTTGACTCCTCGTTTTACAACAACTCTCAAGAAGGTTTCCAGAACTTTCCTGAGATGCTCAGTTGAGATTTTCCTCGGTGCCTTCCTGAGGCCAGTCCTTCTGCAGCCTCATTTTCTTCCTTCCAATCCTGCCTTCTCCAGGCCAGAGAACAGCAGGGTCTTCCTTTTCCTAAGCTTTTTCCCAGCTCCTGTTTCTCCAAACTGGCTCTCAGACATACTCCAGACGCCAGGTTCTCCTAAACTTTGCTTCCTTGCCTGGAAGGACTGGTTTTGAGGGACCCCGAGAATAACTGCATCAGGTTGGGTTTGGCCCAGCCCCAGTCCACTGTGCGCCAAGGCAATTAGAGAGAGAGGGGCACTTCCTTCTTTAGTGTTCACTCAGGGCAGAGATTCCAGTCGGAGCCGCCCTTGTCAGGCTCCACGTTCCCTTCCTGGGCACCCAGCCCCTCCCCTGCGTCCCTTCCCTTCCCTCCAGGGACACCATGGCAACGCAGAAGCAAGGGCAGTTGTCATGGAAACGGTCCTTTAAAATTCCCTGAATTTGGGGCACAGCCCTCCGGGGTGGGGGTGGGAGATGTTAGGGTCTGACTGATTAGTGATGCATCTTCTACGTCTCCTCACTATTGCTCACCTCTACAGAAGCCTGCCCCAGTCTTGAACCGTGCTCTCCTCACAGCCTCAGCAGATCCAGGGAGACTGGTGCAGACACCAGCCCTGCCCTCTGGGAGCCTTGAGCCTTTGAAGGAGGCAGGCATGCTCCAAGGGCATATACAGAGACAACTCACAATAGCTGGACAGAGCTCTGGCTCCCGGTGCTTGAGTGTGTGTGGGTGGGTGGGTGGGTGGGTGTGTCTGGAAGGGTCATCTTATTTTTTTCCCCTTAACCTCTCTCCTTGGTCTCAGATTGGGGATGGGATGGGGTGGTTGGAAGATAGGAGGGAAGTTTTCTTTTCTTAAAAATCCCCAGGGAAATAATAATAATTACAGCTACTCTTTAGAGAGCACTTACTAAGTGCCTTGTACTTATCTCATTAAATTCAAGGTAGGTGGTATTATCTTCATTCTGCAATGAAGTATCGGAGGCATGTGGCTTACCCAAGGTCACAGGGCCAGCAGGCGGTGGAGGTGGGGTGTGAGCCCAGGTTCACCTGACTGCTGAGCTCGTGCTTTCTCCCTGGGCCCCACTGCCTCCTGTAGACAGGCGGCATTGCTGATGTCAGTCCTCGGCTGCGGGCCATTCCTGCAGATCCTCGATTTTCTCCTTCCCACTGCAGATTCCCACTGTGTTTTTGATGACTTTCTTGGATGCATTGGAGACAGGCTATGGGAAGTACAAGAACCCTTACCACAACCAGATCCATGCAGCAGATGTTACCCAGACAGTCCATTGCTTCTTGCTCCGCACAGGGATGGTGGTAGGTGCCCAGGAGATCATTCTTCCGTGGTTTAGGGTCTTCCGGCTGCAGAACTGGGAAGTCCAGACTGTACTCCCATTTCCCTTTCTGTCTCTTTGGTTCCTTGCCTTTGGTATCTCAAAGTCTTTACAAAGTCAAATTGGACTTCACTCAATTCTAGAGAATTCCTGGGTGGACCATAACTTCATGGGCAATGCTGGGGATGTGTGCTGGGATGCAGTGGGAGTGTTGCATGGTGGGGTAAGGGAGGGCATTCCGCCATTCTGGGAGCTGAGAAACCTGCCGTCTTAGCCCAAGAGCTGGCCTCGAAGAATGGAAGGGATGGGCTGAGTGGTATACCTGGTGTGGAGGTCTTTGGGCAGTGAAGGGCAGGGGTCAGACCCCTCTCATCCTGTCCCTTTCTCCCAGCACTGCCTGTCCGAGATCGAGGTCTTAGCCATCGTCTTTGCTGCAGCCATCCATGACTATGAGCACACAGGCACGACCAACAGCTTCCACATCCAGACCAAGTGAGGGGTGCAGATGTGGCAGGGGCAGGAGGGGCCAAGTGGGGGTGGGGGCGGTCACCGGAGTCACCACCTATAGGGAGCTGGGCCTGATGACCCCTTGGCTTTGCAGGTCAGAATGTGCCATCTTGTACAATGATCGCTCCGTGCTGGAGAATCACCACATCAGCTCTGTCTTCCGAATGATGCAGGATGATGAGATGAACATTTTCATCAACCTCACCAAGGATGAGTTTGTGTGAGCCGAAGGCGGGAGTGGCCGTCCCGGAGACACCCCTCACCCAACCCTGTCTTCTTCCTTCCTGGCCCTCCTGCCTCTGGGTGCTGTAGGGGCTGATCGCTTTTCTGCTTCTGTCCATCCAGAGAGCTACGGGCCCTGGTCATCGAGATGGTGTTGGCCACAGACATGTCCTGCCATTTCCAGCAAGTGAAGTGCATGAAGACGGCCTTGCAGCAGCTGGAGAGGTGACATCTGGTGGGGGTGTGACCGGGACTCGGCCAGAGTGGGGGCTGTGTGAAATGGGGACACGTATGTGGGCAATTGGGGTGCCAGGTCTTTACCTGGATGTAGGAACTCTCCTGGTCCCAGGTATCTGAGTCTGTCTCTGTGGCCCTGTGTGTGTGTGTGTGTGTGTGTGTGTGACACGTGTGTGTCCACGGCCCTGGGTTTATGTACAGCCCAGGCTGTCGGTCTCCTGGAGAGCACTTTGGGCCAGGAGTCTGAAATGAACGTTACAGCCCCTGCAGGACAGCCTTTCCCTGGAACGTTGGCAAAATCAGGCAACCTTTCTGGACTCGCTTTCTTCTCTGTGCAGTGTGAGAGTGACAGGCTTCCCTGCAACGGCTTACAGCCAGTTCCTCTGCTAATAGGGCTATTGAGAGAATCATTCGAGGTTAAAGAAAAACAGCACAGAACAAATGCCGTGATTGCTGAATGTTGCTTAAAAGTGGGTGGGAGTCTATAAATGTGTTTAAGAGAGAACAGACTGTGTGTGTGTGTGTCCTGAAGGTGTGTCCCGTACGGCGTCTCTGCGTGGGACAGCGTGCAGTGTGGCATTGTCGGGGAATAATAATATAACAGTAATAACAATAATAATTGTTACTAATGTTATTATAGATAATAACTACTCAGCACTTACCACGTGCCAGACACTCTACCAAATGCCTGTATGTTGTGTGTCATTTAATTCTCAGAACTACCCTGTGGGGCGGACTCTGTTACTATTTCCAGGTAGCCTTGAGGAAAGTGAAATATGGAGATTTTAAGTAACTTGCTCTGTGTCTCACGGCTAGGGAGTGGTAGGTAGAGTGGGGATTCGAACCCAGGGCCTCTGGTTCCAAGAGCTCGGGCTGCTTCCTATACGTATAGGAGCGTGTCCGCGCGCGCGTATGTACCTGTGTGTGTGCGTGCGCATGTGTGTCATCTCAGGGACCAGTTGAAGTTGCCCACAAAGATCCAAGGACATGCATGTGATGGGAAGTTAGGAATGGTCCAGGTTTCCTTATCCTAAAAGATTGGTCTCCCTTTGCTTGCCACCTGCCCTGACCAGGATTGACAAGTCCAAGGCCCTGTCTCTCCTGCTCCACGCTGCTGACATCAGCCACCCAACCAAGCAGTGGTCAGTCCACAGCCGCTGGACCAAGGCCCTCATGGAGGAATTCTTCCGCCAGGTAGCATGGCGTCTTCACCCACCCCTGTCCTTCTCTCCTCTTTGTTCTCCAGGTTCGCACTCCACCTCCAGATCTTCGTGCAGCTACCTGCAACTTCTGACTTGATCCCAAACCCCTGGGATCAGATGTCATTTTCCCAGAAGCTTAACTGTAGTTGCATTCCCCTTGCGTCTCATCCATTTCCAGGCCAGAGGCGCTGAAATTCCTCTTCTCCCACAACTCCCAAACTCCCCCAGCCTCACCCCGGATCTGGTAGTCTGAGGCACCCCCTCCAGCTTTCCCTGCCCTGTCTTCTCCCCAGGGTGACAAGGAGGCAGAGCTGGGCCTGCCCTTCTCTCCACTGTGCGATCGCACGTCCACTCTGGTGGCGCAGTCCCAGATTGGTGAGTGTCCTTTCCCATAGGGAGGAGAGTACCGGGAAGGGGAGAGGATGCCTTCTCGGCCTGGCCCAGGGTTGCTCCAAGTTGCCATCCCTCAAAACCAGTCTTCCTATCGAGTAAGCCTGTGCTAGAGCACGGGGTCCCGGGTGAAAGGCCTGGGGGTGCAAAGGCAGGGTCAGAAAGGCATTATTCCAAAGGCTGCCCCCATTGGGAACTCCTCAGCCCCGGGTTACCCCATTTTCCACGCAGCAGGGGGTGCCAGCCACACAGGCCCCCGTCCTCTGCCCAGCCCTCCAGGTGAGGCCTCTCCATCCTGCTCCCCCTTCCCTGCAGGCTTCATTGACTTCATCGTGGAGCCCACCTTCTCTGTGCTGACCGATGTGGCTGAGAAGAGCGTCCAACCCCTGGTGGATGACGACTCCAAGTCTAAAAACCAGCCCAGGTGAGGGATGCTGGGGTAGCCGGGTCTCCTGCTTCTGGGGGAGGCAAGAGGGACTCACAGAGAGCCCAGGGAGGAGGTACAGCCATGGTGGGGCCGGCGGAGAAGCAGGCTACTCAAAACTTGGGAGTCTCTGATGTGTGTCACACACAGGGGTGAAAGGATGAGACCAGAAGGGTGTGACCCGCACCTGTGGTCCCCTCCAGCAATTTTTGTTTCTTCCATTAGCTCTGTCTCTCTTGCCTCTCTGCTAATCTCGTTTTTATTTTCCTTCTAGTAGGAGGGAAGGTGTGGAGAGGGAGGGGTGAAATTGCGTGAAGAGGGCCAGGGACTTGGGGGTACCTAGCAGAGGGAAAGGGAGAGAAGGAGAAGTCTCCTTAAGCCTCCTCCTGGTCTTCCTTCCCCTCCACTCTGAGGGCTGGAAGGCAGCTCTGGAGTGGGCCGGGTCTCACCTCTTGAGCTGGGGGGCCTGCTTTAGCTTCCAGTGGCGCCAGCCTTCTCTGGATGTGGAAGTGGGAGACCCCAACCCTGATGTGGTCAGCTTCCGCTCTACCTGGACCAAATACATTCAGGAGAACAAGCAGAAATGGAAGGAACGGGCAGCAAGTGGTGGGTACCGTTGGAAGCGGGGATGAGGCCTTGTGGGGAGGGTGGCTGATGGAGCAGTAGCAGGACCATTTTCCTTAAGCCCTGGAGCGTCCCTTTGTGTGACTCCCAGAATTGAGGATGGAGCTAATCAGACTAAAGTTAGGTCCCAGGAAAGACTGTTGAGCTGACTGGCCTGGATCATTCTAGAACGGGGACAAGAGAGAAGATAGAACAGCCATATTCCACAACCTGAGGGACTCCATGCATATTGTGGTCTGCAAATGGCGCCCCGTTAGATTTGGGTAACTTGGTGGCCTTGGCTGGGAAATCTCTTCCTTTATGGGTGAATTGAGGGTTGTGAATGTTAGCACGGCTGGAGGGGCTCTCCCTAAGTTGGCATGGGTTGAGTATAGTTCATCTTGAAGGCGGAAGGATGCATGAGAATCCTTTACTTTTCTCTATATACTTCTTGGGTTCTGGGGAAAAATATTTCTTGGTCTGGTCCTGACTTCCTAAATGTCCCCTGCAGGTATCACCAACCAGATGTCCATTGACGAACTGTCCCCCTGTGAGGAAGACACCCTGCCCTCCCCTGCTGAAGATGAACACAACCAGAACGGGAATCTGGACTAGTCTGGGACTGGCCCCGGTGAGCCTATGTGGTGGAGTGGGGAGGGTCTGGAGATTCTGTAGGGAGTCGGGAGAGCTGGGCGTCCGACAAGGCATCTTAGAAGGGTCATCTCTGGGGTTCAGTGGATGTGAAGTTCTCCCTCACTCTTTCCGGGGAGGAAAATGGAGGAAGTGGACACAGGACTGAGCCAGGGTGTGAGTGGGAAGCAAGGAATTTTTCCCACCCCCTCTGTCCACTCCCTGCAGGAAGGAAGGAGGAAGCTCCTCAGAACAGGGAGGGCCTGAGCAGCCAGCCTCTGTAGCACCTTTGAGAGGGTTCGGGAACAGGGCCCAGTCAGGGCCCAAGATTCTGTGAGGTCGAAAACCATCCCCCAACACCACACCCTTGGCTGGGCACCCTGTGCAAGGTGGTTTGGGCACAACTGTATATGGGACTGAGTGGGGGGACCTGGAGAAGGTGAGTCAGGCTGGAGATAAGGCAAAGAGCTGAGCACTGAGACCTCTCCCTCTTTCCCAGGTCCTCAGTGAGTCCAAAGTGTTCGATGTCATCAGCACCATCCATCGGGACCGGCTCCCCCATCTGCTCCAAGGGAGCACGGAGGTTGAGGAACAGACAACCCACCCGAAGGCCAAATGCCAGAGATTGTGGGGTTGGGGGAAGGGCCCCTCCCCACCCGACACCCATTGGGGCACACTTCAATTTCCCAGCAGCAAGACTGGGGAACTTTAGGGTCCCAATGGTCACTGTGCCCCACCCCCTCCGTGGCCAGATGGCAGGCTGGGGGAGGGGAGCTTCTTGGAGGCTTCCCAGGGCCCAGAGGGGAGGGTCAGAGATGCCAGCCCCCAGGCCCTCCCCCATCCTTTTTGCCTCCAAGTTTCTAAGCAATACATTTTGGGGGGTTCCCTCAGCCCCCCCCAGATCTTAGCTGGCGGGTCTGGGTCCCCCTTTTCCTCCCCTGGGAGGGGCTGGAATAGGATAGAAAGCTGGGGTTTTTCAGAGCCCTATGTGTGAAGAGGGGAGTGGGCTCCTTCAGGGCATGATACCTTTCTAGGGCCTGGGAATGAGGGGGGATATCCTCTTTACCCCAGACCTATACTGCTTCAGCGCCATCCTCAGCCCCCCCCCCCCCCCCCCCCCCCCCCCCCCCCCCCCCAATCCCAATCTTCCTTCCCTCCCATTCTGAAATGTCGACTGGGGGAAAAGACAGGCCTTCCCTGGGGTCCTCAAGAACTTGGGATTGGTCTAGGCCCTTGGGGCTTATCACTTACCTACCCTGGCTGTCCTGAGCCCTTTGCCTCCTTCCCCTCCCCTGGGGCCAGGAGGCTCCCATCCGACCAATGTCTGTAAAGTGCTTTGAGGTCTCCCCAGCAAAGCACCTTCAGGATGCTTCTTAGGAGCACAGGCAGGAGAGACCAGCTGGGTTGGGGTCAAGGGTGCATGGGGAGGGTGACGTAGAATCCAGTAATCCTGCACTGCTAACAGAGAGGGTCCCTCCCCTCCCTCCCCCTTCCAGCACCTGCCCAGCTGCAGACACCAAGAGGCCCCTCCCCCGGGACAAGTGGAGGGTGGTGGGTGGAAGGCAGATGGGAGGGACTCAGGGCTGGTGCCGGGTGTCCCCTGAAGACAGCCCAGCCAGGCCCTGTGCCCCTTCCTCTCCTCAGGTTCCTTGAGCCGCCTTGTCCCAGGAAAGGTCCAAGTCCAGGTGACTGCCCTCCTCCTTTCTTGTAAATACCAACCATGCATTTGTACAGTGGGCCCTGTTCGTGTGAAGTCCATATCCATGGTCTCTCAGACCTGCCACCCTGACACTTGTCCCTCCTACCCCACCCCGAGTGGGGCAGAGACGCATGTGACTCACCCCTGCCCTGGGTCTCCCAGAACCCTGCTATAGCCAGAGATCAATAAAGAAGGGAGACCAGGCCTGGATGTGTTTGGTGTTCACTGGGTAGAAGTCCACTGGACATCTTCATGTACACGGACTCCTTAAGCTTGAGAAAATCCTGGTGGTGTTCTCCCTATCTGATGTGTAGGTGGGTAAGCTGGGGTCTTGCCTGAGAGCACATAGTAGGAATGGCAGAAGTGGGACCTTACACCCAGGTTCTTTTTCTCTCCATCAGAGTGCTGCTTCAGTAAGCAAGGGTGAATCTTGCCTTCCCTCTTCCCCTCTCCCCCCTGGAAAGACAAAAGCAGGAGAGGCCTGACTGTGGAAGTTTCTTCGCCTGTGCTGGCTTTTGTGTTTTCCCCTGGCTCCTCAGTGTCTAGGACAAGGGAGAGATGATCTTTCCTGGTCCCAGCAAAGGCCTCTTTGTTAATAGCCACTGTGTTCTCCACGCGTCTTTGCTAACGGGTTGGAGCAGGGGCTGTGGTCTCCTCATGGCTGGAGGAGGGAACACACCCTGAAGTGTGGGAATCATTAAGGTTTGGAGGACAGGCAAAGGCATCCACACGAGCAACACCTCTTTCCCATGGGCGAGCCAGGGTGCAGTTCCGCCTCCTGTCCAGCAGGCGGCGGCCACAGCACAGTCGCAGCTGGAGGGCCTTACAACTCCCAAGTCTCACAGCTGCAGGGCAACCCTGCCAGGTGGCGGTATCTTTTCTGCAATTAAGAGAACCCAGGCCCTTTGTTCCTTCTTGGTGCCCTGGAAGTTAGTCCTTCCACCTGTCTGACCCCCATCTCTCTTCCCAGAGCAAGTAAGGGCAAGGTTGGGGGAGAACTCCCCCCACACCCAACCCCTTCTCAAGGCTCCTGCCCAGCTTCCCCATTTCTCCTGCCCAGCTTCCCCGTTTCTTTCCAGAGGGAGCTGGGCAGAAGAGCAGGGAGTTGTAGAGGGGGCAGGACAAGAAGGGAGGGAGAAAGGATTCTCTAAGTTGGGAAAGAAGGAAAATGCCAAGCACCTAACACCAAATTTATCACTTTTTAAAAACAGGAGATTTTTCCCAAAAGTGAAGAATAAGAAACAAATCCAGTGTCCATGCATCCCAACTGCAGTCTTGATTCCAGGATACCTCCTTCACTCTCAGACCTGTTGTGGGGGAGGGGCAGAAAGAGGGCATGTGAGAGACCAGAAGTCCTACTGCCCCCACCCCTACTAGTCTGCCCATCCTCAAGCATCTAACCTCTGATGTCTGACGCCAGTCGCCCCGCTTGCCCGGCCTACGCAGGGGAGGGAGGACCGTAAAATCAGAGCCCACGAGGCTGTTTCATCAATGCCTCCGCTCCAGGCATGACCACTGCTCACCCAGCCTGGACATGAGGCTCTCCCTTTATAGCTTAATCCCATTTCTCTCTGTCCACGGATACGTAATACGCCCAAATCTTCTTGTCCCAGACAATAGCTCTTCAGTGACTGAAGCCGGTCCTCTGTTCCCCCATCCCCTAATTCCAGATCTCAGTCCTTGTCCTCATTGACACAGCCTGCTCTCCTGTAGACCAGGCAGCCCCAGCCCTAGGCTCTTACCGAGTTGGCTCCCTGGGAATCCAATGGTGGTATATGGGTTGTGGGTTCCCCTGTGCTGGGTTTCTCACTGCCCCTCTCCTGAGTTTTAGGGATGGATTCTGCAGGCTCTAAGGAGGGAAAAGGGGTGGTGGGAGGGAGAGGCAGTATTCATGAAAGCTTGGAGAGGGAGCTGCTCCTCTCACTACATCCAGTGACCCCTGAGAGGGGCCCAAGACCAGGCTGGGGGCAATCGGACAAGCCCAGCGGTGTTTTCTCTCATCACAATGATTACTACAGGCTCACTTTTTAAATTTGCAATCAGAAATGGAAAGATAAAAAAAAAAACGCTTCAAAGGGGAGTTCAAAAAAGTTTGGGTACAATTGGGCAAAACCTGACCTGAGGTGATACGGGACTCCTTTTAGTCTTTATCCCATTTGGTAGGACCATTCGTTTCACTGCAGAAATATTAATGTGTGTGATTACAGGGTGCTCTGTTGGAGGGTATTACGTAATATCAGTAGATATATACACACACCATGTCACCTTCATAGAATGGGAAAAGCTCTGGATTCTGGAATCCCACCTGGGATGAGGGACTGTGGAGATGTGTTAACAGCACTACCAGCAGCTTCCGGTTCATTGCATGTGTCGGCTGCTGGGCTAGGAACTGGTCTCCTTTCATTTTCGCAAACAACCCAATGCAATAGGCATCGTCGTTATCATTTTACAGACTGAGGTTAAGTGAGTCGCTGGAGGCCTCCGGGCTGGTCAAGTGAGGAGGATTCTAGCTTGTGCGTGCTGGACCCACCACGGTGGGCTCGCTCCCTCCTTCCATACAGCAGGGAGCCCTGCAGCCCAGGTGGGGAGGGTTTGCTGTCATTCAGTAAGCAAAGGTGAGGAGATGCAAATACGTGGAATACATCCAGACATATTCATATTCCCGGGACAGTTTCCGGCTCCTAGTAGACCCCTCCCTATCACGGGTAAGGTCTGCCTCCCCCCGGGCCAGTCCCTCCCCAGCCTCAACGTACTTTGTGCTTTCCCAGAAGGGCCCAGCCTTAACTCCGCTTCTGTGTCTGTGATCCCAGGCGGGCAGGACTCCTGGGTCCCTGTGCTCTCGGCGGCTCCCTCAGGTTCCTCTCCCTGCTGCTGTTGCCCCAGGTGATGTTCAACCATCATCTGGAGCTCTGGGGGCACAGAAAGGGAGGGACATGACTGCTCAGAGTCTCAACAGCCCCGCTGAAGGGCCGGCGGACATTGCTGGTGTGACATTTCCATCCCCTGAGATCTGAACGGGGGTCGGTGGGGGGGGAGGGGTGGGGTGGGGAAAGATATGAGCTGGGCACTACGGAGGGCCTAAAGCTAGACCATAAAACATTCTTCCTTCAAAAGTCAGAGAGGCGAGGGGCAGGGCCTTCAGGAAGAAAAGACCCTCCTAACTTGCTGGGATACTTGGGGCCAAAGAAAAGACTCAGTTTAGGTTCAAGAAATATTTGAGTACCTTCTGTGTGGTGAGCACTGCATATTTTATTTAACTGCCGTAGTGAGGTGGTACTCGGGGCTCAGTAGCCAGGCCACCCAGCTAGTGGGAGGCAGAACTGGAGCCCAGCCCAGACTGTCTAGCAAACGATTCAACTCTAACAGAGGCAGGTTTCAAGACTTCGCAACGGTTCCCTGCAAAGGGGTCGTCAGGTCTACAGCTCAGCCTCAGGCACAGCGGGGCAGAAGGGGATGGGAAGGGTGTTCCTAACCTTTCATTGTGGGTGTGGTCCTCGTCACCTTCTTCCGTTGCCGTGGAGACATGGACAAAGTGGACTGTGAAGGACACAGGGCACAGATGGGGGCCGGCCCGTCTCACCCACCTTCTGTCCAGTCCAAAGCATGGACTGGAGATTGGGGGGTCGGCGTGGGCTTCAGAAAGTGGGGGAGAAGATTCCTGCTTCCCAGCCACCCCTCCCCCCATCCCCACAGTGAGGAAAGAGACTGAGTGTGGGGGGATATGGCGTGTGTGTCCGCTCATTGGGAGGGACGCAGAGAAGGGGGAGTCGGAAGGCCCTAGAGATTGGAAAGGCTGAGGAATAATCCCCTAATAATTCTCTGGGCTGGGCTGAGCGTGAGGGACCAGCTCACCTTGAGAAGCGGGTTGGGGATCCGGTCTTCATCTATCTCTGAGGGGGAACAGGGAAAGGAGAAAGTGAAGAGGACTGAAAACCCGGGGGGGGGGGGAACCCCCAAAAAAGAGCTGACTTCCCAAGGGGAGGAGCCTCGGTGATCACCTCTTTCCTGATCTGTCCCTCACATCGGCCGCTAGGAAGTCAGCCTTGATGGCTGGCTGCCCCAGGCCTGTTCCCTTCAGCTCCCCCCTGCCTTGCTTTCTTCCCGGTACGTAGTCCTGTCCTTGACTCTGTGGTCCATCGTGTATCTACATCCTCGCCTCAGACCTGGAGGTTCCCGAAGTGGGATCGGTGTGGTGTGTTTGCTCCCTTCCTCTCTCTGAAGTATCCATAGCTCTTTCTCCTCCCAATCATTGACCAGGTTCAGAACGGAACCGTGCACGGGAGGGAATACCAGATAAAAAAGAGCAAGTTTATCCTGCGCAGGGAGGCACAACCAATTTTGGTAGTTGGGGGCAAGCCGGACATTCAGGCATCTTGAACTCCAGTCTGGCTTATTAGCATGACCACCTCTCCCCGACATTCCCTGAGACCCTGTTCTCTCCCCAGACCTTGCTGGGCACAGTGGTGACCGGCATGCCAGCTGCTCCCTGAGCTGTGTCTAACCTTCCCCTTCCCCTCTGGGGGCTGTGAGGCTAGCTGATGGAGGCGGTGTCTCCCCCTCACAGCTGTCACTGCCTCTGGGGGTGGGGGCCTCAGCGTCTCAGTTGCTCGAGAAACCTGGAAGACTGTTGCCGCAGCAACGGCACTCAGTTGACCACCCCAATTCCTGGGGGGGCTTAGGACGCAGGTGCGTTCCCTCCCCTCCCTAGCACTGCTCCGTCTTTCCAAAGCAAAGGAAATCCTCTTGCTAATCCAGCCGCCTGCTTTCCCGACCCTGGGACCTAGAAGCTCTCGGACTCCTCAGATCTGCCCTTCTTCCAGCCACTGGACCCCCCTTCTCTCACTGGACCCCCTCAGCAGCCCCCACTCCCTTCAGCGACCCATCCCGGGGGTGGTTACCTGGGGATGACTGGTCACTGGTCAGCACGAGGGTGGCGGGGGTGGGGCGGCGCCTCCGAATCTGAGGGGAGAGGTCAAGTGCACGTGGCAGTCTCAAAGCCCCACCCAGTACCCTTCAGCAACACAATCCAGGCCACCCGCTTAACATACCTCAAAAATGACCACATTACACTGAGCCTCAGGTCCCAGGGTGGACATTCTTGGGCCCATTCCTTTCCCTTAGGGACCCAAAAGATCACCCCCGCCCCTTCTATCCCCCATCCCCCCTTTCTGTTTCCGCATCTCCCCAGCTCTCCCTCTCAGCAGCTGTATCTGCTCAAATGCATCGATCTCTGGCCTGCTGTCCTTCCGTCCATCCTGATCGATGGTCAGAAATAACCTGACAGGGCACGAGGGCTTTCCCCCAGTCTTCTAGCCCACCACCCCAGACAGACAGGAACGTTTTGTGCGCCAGCATCTGTGGACAGCACCCCTCACACCCAGCCCAGCCTGGGCGATGGCACCAGGAAGGTAGGTCTGAGGGTGCGTTCCCTCGCCCATGCCCCTCTCTAAATTCCATGTCCCTCTCTAAATTTCTCCCTCTGTCATCGGACACACTGCCTTTCTAATTTGTCAGCAAGTGTGGTCTGGGCAAATCATTGTAACGGTAAATAAAATACAGGCAGGACCTAGTGAGGGGGGGTGGGTGCTAAAGTTACCTGAAAAATCTTATCGGGGCCCCAGGGTCCCATTCTAAGAAATTAACATATAAAAGCTGGTTGACTCCTGGGCCTCTGAGCCCCTCTGCCCACTGCTGCTCTTCTGCCAGGCTGCCAATAAAGTTGATTGTTGTTGCAGTCAGTCCAAGGACTCTTGGGACATGTAGGTTTTCTTTCCTTTCCCGGGAGGGTTTTGAGGCTTGGAAGTGAGGGGAGCGCATGGGGCTGGAGTCCCTACAGCAACCTTCCGGGGCAGCAGAGCGGGGGGGGGAGCCAAAGGGCTGGGAGAGGGGTTAAGATCATCCAGGGCTGAGCAGTAGGGCGAGGACACTGAAGGATGGAATTCCTCTCTCTCTCTGTGTCCATTATTTAGTATCACTACCACTGGGGGCGGGGGTGGTAAGACGCCCGCCCCTCTCTATGCCCAGAAAATGGATGTCAGCCTTAGCCAAGAGGCACAGTGTTAGTCTGAGAGGGGGATTCTCCCCAAAGAAGTGAGATGCACAGAATGGGGGGCTCTTGGGGTGGGTCACTGTTTTCTCTGGAAAATCCAGTGGCATCTGTTTTGGGTGACATTTCAAGGTCCCCGGCAGTGCTGGTTGTGTGTGTGTGTGTGCGTGTGTGCAGTCATACACATATGCATACACATATGCACTACACACACATGAGCTGTGAGTCCGTCTGGCCATTCCTGGTGCAGATGTGCTGGGCACCAGCAGGCGGGTACGTGTTCTTCCCGAATGTGGGGTGAGGGCCATCCTTTCCTAGGAGAGGACTCCTTTTTATTTCTCTCCTGCTGTAGGTGGAGGGGGAGTGCTGGTTGTGGAAGAGTCAGAGAGGCAGGGAGAGGGTGGGGGTGTTAGTGGAAGTTGGGAGTCCGAGAAGGAGACCACAAGCATGCCGGAAAGGGCTTTTGAGAGGGCACCAGGGCTCTGTGATGTTGGACAGGTCCCTTCCTTAACCTTGGACAAGATCTCTAGGCGCTCAGAGTCTTGGACAATTTTGATATCCTAGAGATATCAGAGAAGGGAGTAAAGTCAGACTTCCTAAAGTAACCCCCCCCCCCCCACCCCAGGCACCTGAACTACTAGGAAGTGAATAGATGGTCTTTCTTCTTTTTCTTGCACCTCCCCAAACTCCGAGTGCTCAAGGATACCTCGTGCCTTTGCCTCTGATTTATTGCCAAACCAGTCACACCAAGTACCTGGTCGCCGTGGGCGCCCCTCCATCCCCTGCCACTCTGTGCTCTGTAACTCCTAGCTTCTAACCCCCTTTGCTCTCCCATGTCAGTCTGGATTAGGCCCTCTTGCCACGCCTGGAGCTTTTTGCTTGGGTAACACACTTGGACGACACAGCGAGAAGGGCTGAGGTTAGGCTGCAGGTAGAATTTCAGGTCTAGTGGACAGGACACCGATTTCTGAAGACTGGAGAAAAACAGACGGCAGTACCGTCTCTCTCTTTTTCCCTCTGGCTCCAGACAACTATCTTTTCCTCCTGTGTCTCCCGACCCCTGAACCAGCTGGACTACCCCCTCCTCCTCCCAATACACATGGACACCTGCCGTCTCTAACACCAAACAGATGCAGGTGTCAGGGAGACCTGTCTGTGCCAGTGGAAGGCAGTCCTTCTTGGAACCTCACCCCTAACCACCCCCAGCCCACACTCACTTTCCTGGGGCTGAGGGTATCTTAGCTAATCCCCTGCCTCCAGGC
>NW_024412407.1:918231-951211 GCF_014898765.1 Herpailurus yagouaroundi | reverse complement strand
AGCCCTGGCAGCCGCGTGGGGGAAATGGAGAACTGACCTTGTGACCAACGGATATTCTTGAGGACTGGGGATGTCCAGGCAAATGGACGAAGCTAGGTTCCTTCGGAGTGATGCCTCCTGGGTAAGAACGAGCAGAACAGGACATGGTAAAGGGAAGAATTTTGGATGTTTCATTTTCTTGCATTCTAATGTAAAAGAAAAGTATACTGAGATTTTGTTTTGTGTTACTTTTGAAATTAGGAGGGGGGGGGTTAGGTTCAAATTTAGAGTACTTCTTGGTTGCTAGAAACTGTTTACCAGTTTATCAGTTTATTAAAAGATATGATAGAGGATACAGTTGAACAGGCAGACAACGAAATACCCAGGGCAAGGTCCAGGAGGGTCCTGAGGGCAGGTGTTTCTATCCCAGTGGAACTGGGTGATGTCACCCTCCTGGTGTGTGGATGTGTTCACCAACCTGGATGCTGTTGTCTTGGAGTTAATTTTGGTCCCCTCTGGACCCAATCGAGAGGACTTGGGGGGCAGTAGTTAATTGGCCACCCCAATGATTCCAGGAGGATATACAAAGAATAGTGATGAGAACTTGTTACGTCATTTTTTGTTTGTTTGTTTGCAAGTATTAAGTGAGCAAATATATGTAAAGCACTCAGAAACTTATTTCCCCATTTCCTGTTTGGAAATCTATTTCTTATTTCCTTCTTTCACATAGCAGGGGCTACAGAAATCAGTGGGCCATATGATATGGCCACTTTGGTGTTTTGTTTTGTTTTGTTTTGTTTTTAAATTTTTTAATGTTTATTTATTTTTGAGAGAAAGGGTAGACAGAGCGTGAGTGGGGGAGAGGCAGAGAGAGAGCAAGACACAGAATCCAGGCTCTGAGCTGTCTGAAGCAGGCTCCAGGCTCTGAACTGTCAGCACAGAGCCCGACACGGGGCTCGAACCCACGAACCGTGTGATCCACTGAATCATTAACCAAATGAGCCACCCAGGTGCCCCTGATATGGCCACTTTGTAGGTCAGGAATGGCCAAATATCTGTGATGTGGGAGACTGCTCTGATGCATGGCTTGTCTTCTCCTCCCCCCTCCCCTTCCCTTCCTGTCTTTCCAGCCATACCTGTGATTGGTTGCAGATCCTAGGTCCACCTGTTAAGCCAAAAGGGTGGAGAGAAGAGAAGGTTACTCCATGTTGAGGGTGTTCCCTCTTAGAAGCACCCTCCCCACAAGAGGAGCAGGTTGGAGGGAATACTTCCCAGCCTGTTTTCCCGTGTGTTGCTTACTCTCCTTTGGGGGAAAAGTAGATGATCCTATGGGTGAGAACCCCAGAGTAGCTCATCCTGCCCTATCTCTCATTTAGTCTGTGAATCGGGGGTGAGGTGGGGTAGGGTGGGGTGGGAATGGGGAGATGGGGTCAAAGCCGAAGGCTCCTTTGGCCTGGGGTCTCCTATCCAGTTTTAACCAAGAGCCCTGAATTTTGGGTTTATAAAACATCTGTCCAGCTGCTAGGAAGCTGGATGCTTTCACCATTATGTAATGACCCTCATGTCATTTTTTTATTTCACCATTATGTAATGACCCTCATGTCATTTTATTGGTCTCAACTGGAGGGTCAGAACAATGAGTCTGGGGCTTTTAATCTCCAAGACACTTCAATTTTCCTAACCTAATCTTCTCAAGGAACTTCCCCTCCAATTCTTTCCTAAACTCCAGAATCTCTCACCACCTTCCTCTGTCATTTTGGCAAGAATTTATGCCTCATCTCAAGAATTTATGCCTGGCAAGAATTTATGAGAAAGACCCATAATAGAACTTTCCATCTAGGTTGCGTGATGTTTTTGGTGGAGTTGTGAGTATGTCTTTGTATTGGAGGGGAGGGTGGGTAACTAAGGGCAGTGGGCAGGTGGAAACTTTCTGTACCAGGAAAAAGCGAAGGAAGGAAGGATGGAGATTATTTTATCTGCCCCCAGCTGTGAACACACTTCCAGTTTTTTCTGGGCCAGGGCAGTACCTGGCCTGCGTTGCTGTGGGTGGATCACCCTGTTGATCTTCCAAGTGCATTTTTTTTTTTTTTATGTCCTGGGGGTAGGATAATAGACATCAGAGGTGGCTCCTGCGTTGGAAAAACTCAGTCATCCATCTGTCTTTCCTTATTCACACACAGAACACTTCACTTCCGACACTTCTGGTTCCCAGTGCGTGTGAGTTTTCTCCCATCAAGCAACTCTGGTCAACTGGGTGTCCTACAATCCAACTCAGCTCTGACAGTACCTGGAGGTTGCGTCAGCTCCCACAGGGAAAGGGCTCAGTCCCACAAGACTGTCCTCCTTCAGATGCCAATTGCAAGTCTAGGTTGTCACCTGTTCTTCTGACTGATCGGCTATAAATCATATAAATCAGAGCTTCCCATGACCCTTCCCTTGAGTTCAATTAACTTGCTACAGCGGGTCACAAAACTCAGAGAAATGCTTTGTTTACCAGTTTATCAGTTTATTAAAAGATATGATAGAGGATACAGTTGAACAGGCAGACAACGAAATACCCAGGGCAAGGTCCGGGAGGGTCCTGAGGGCAGGTGTTTCTATCCCAGTGGAACTGGGTGATGTCACCCTCCTGGTGTGTGGATGTGTTCACCAACCTGGATGCTCTTAGAACCTCACTGTAGTGGGATTTTATGGGGACTTTATCACATGGGGCATGATCAATCATTGACTCTGTTTCCAGCCCCTCTCCCCTCTCCAGTGAAGTAGGGGTGGGGCTGAAAGTTCCAAGCTTCTAATGATGGCTTGGTCCTTCTGGCTGCCAGCCTCCACCCAGGAGCCTCCAAGAGCGCACCGGAGTCACCTCATTAGAACAAAAGATGCTCCTGTCACTCTTATCACTTAGGAACTTACAAGAGTCTTAGGATCCCCATCGCTGGGATGCGTCAAAGTCCAGATACTAGAACAGGGATGATTCTAATGTGCTTATCACTTAGGAAATTACAAGGATTTTGAAGCTTTGTGCCAGGTATGGGGGAACAGAGACCAATACATATATTTTCTATTATCTCATAGTTTCTTTCCTGCCATCCTATCTCCCTTCGAATGGGCAATCTTCCTTCCGTTTGTAAGACCGAGAGAGATTTTGATTTTCCCAGTCTCTTCTTTCCCCATTTGGTCCCATATGCCTTTATAGTGAAAACTGCCCAGGGTTGTGTGTGTGTGTGTGTGGGGGGGGGGGTAGGGTAATTTGGCACATATTAGGTAGATGAGTGTGACATATAGTAGACACTGGGTGGATGTGTGGTGGTGGGTAAATGGGTAGACCCCATCCACCCTGAGGAGAAGCTGAAGTCTTGGCAAATGGGGATGTAGAGGAAGGAAGGTGGAGAGAAGATGAGAGGGCACAGGATGGGACCCTGGGAGCATAGAGTGCATGGTCAGAAAATGTGCCAGGAAGGAAATGGGGGGCTTGGAGAACCAGTAGAGTGCAGCACATTGGGAGGTCAGTGCGGGGAAACTTTCTAGAAGGGGTAATCGTGTCCAGTTCTGCAGAGACCATGAAGAGAGGAGTAGGGACCAGAAATAGCCACCGGGCTTGTTGCTGTCAGTGATGTTGGGGGGAGCAGTTGCTGGAGGGTGTGAAAATGCAGATTGCAGGGGGTGAGGGGTGCAGGGGGTGAGGGAGCAGGGAGGCAGTGTGGATGAAGAGGAGGGGCAGCTTGAGGGGAGTCAAGACCTCACAGAGGATATTTTGGGACGTGGAGACTTGAACAGGTTGTAAGCTGAGGAGGAGAGGTTTAAAATTAGAGCGATGGGGTAACTCAGGAAGAATCCTAGCGGAGTGGGGGCCTCCGCCTTCCCTCCTGGCCCGACAAAGCCACCACAGCGCCAGACTGGGATGCAGCGCTTTAATAAGGGACGTGGGGAGCTGAGAGATGGTGGTCGGGGCAAGGAGGGTTTGGGTGCCGTAGACACCAGCTTTGGCCGGGACTGGGCCTTATTATCATTAGGGCCTTATGACTTCATAGGCATGAGGGAGTAGGTTTTTCAGGTAGCTCATGGTTTCTTTTACAGTTTTGTCCAGATTCTTCCCGATTTTATGGCCGAGCTTGGCCAGTTTTCCCTCTGAGGTGGTTGCAGGGGAACGTTGGAAGAGAAATGGCAAAGTAAGGTTAGTCCCCTCACGCCTCCCCCACACTCCTCAGTGCTGGCACAATCAGCGGATCCTCCAAATCTCATTTACCTTTAATTCTTGTTCCCCTTCAGCTTCCTTTCTCTTTCCACCCCCAACTTTCTCCCCCAAGGTAGTGTCCCGCCACCGCGTTTTTCTGTTTAATGCCTCCCTCCCGGCTTCTTCCCCTTGGCCCTGGCTCCTACCAGCCCTGGGAGTGAGTTCTGTAGTCTCTTCTGACTGAGAGGCAGCATTTCTGATACTCTCCTCCTGGGGGATGGGGTGAAGCAGCTCGGGCCTTTGACGTTTTGGTCTCCTGGTAGATTTGGTCATGTCATCCTCTTCAAAAACCAGCTCTTCTCTGGAGATGAGAGATTCCTCAGAAAGGTTTTCAATGGAGACATGGTCCTTTTCACATATCAGCTGAGCAGCTGGGACCAAGGAGATGGAATGAGGGGCAGAGAAAGAGCTCATGGTAAGCAACAGCCAGCCAGCTCTCTGCCATATCCCTTAACATGCAGAGAGTGTCAGGGTTGAGCCATTGCTCAGTCAGTGTAGACCAGAATTGAGATCCAATGCCTGCATCCAAATTTATGAGCACCTAAGGGCACACCCCTGATTTTGAATGCCGTTGAATAGGGATTCCATTCTAGCACATTCACCTTCCCGATGAAAAGAGATTAACTATGCAAACACCCGATCCATTGTCTGGTGCATAGGAGGGGCTCAATAAATACTGGCTCTTTTTTTCTGAGTTCTGGGTATTGCTTGAGTCTTCCTTCTCCGATAAATTGGGGGAAGCTAGCCTGAGACTGAATTGTGTTCATGGATAATCTACAAAGCAGGGTCCTGCGATATTCATGACTTTGAGGCCGTGGAGGAGCCTGGGACCGAGGAGCCCCTCCAGCATCCTCCCCTCAGGGTGAGCTGAAACTCCCTACCTGCTAGCATTTGGGTATGAGATATAGTCATCTTCAATGACTACCCAGCATGAAGTGCTGTTCAAATTGTTCCCGGTCCCCAGATCTTGGCCAATTAGTGCAGCAGGAAGGATTAAGGTCCAGCGCCAGGAGGGATGGTCTCTGCTCCATTTCTTCCTCAGGTGGAGAATTCATCATTTACTGGACCATCTTTCACTACCACCAACTCCCTCTAAAGGATGCCAACATGAGACTTATGGGCATTTATGGGTTGAGCCTGCAAGTGGATCTCATCTTCTGGCTCTGAAAAATAAGGGGTTAGAGTTTCCGGAGGTCTTAAGACATTTGGCATGTGAGATGCTTGTATGTAGCCACTCCCCACCCAGCATTCCCACCTTCCTTATCCTGTTCTCTGTCTTAGCACTTCTTTTTGTTTTTTTTTTTTTTTTAATTTTTAAATGTTTATTCATTATTGAGAGATAGAGAGAAACTGAGCATGAGCAGGGGAGGGGCAGAGAGAGGGGGAGACACAGAATCTGAAGCGGGCTCCAGGCTCTGAGCTGTCAGCACAGAGCCCGACGCGGGCCTCGAACTCACCAACTGTGAGATCATGACCTGAGCCGAAGTCGGACGTCCAACCGACTGAGCCACCCAGGCACCCCTGTCTTAGCACTTCTAACACACTTATATAATTTGTGTAATATGCCAATTATCTGTTTCTTTCTCCTAGAATGACATCTCAATGATGACTGAGGTCTCTGTGTTTTGTTAGTGTATCTCAAGTGCCTAGAGCTGTGTGTCTGGCACAGAGTAGGTGCTCAATAAATAGTCGTTAAATGAATGTGTGTATATGTCTTGCCCTCATTGTTACAGAGGGAGGCAGGGGGGCCCAGAGGAGGTCAGTGGCTTTGGTGTGTCCAGCACCCTCAGAGGCTGGAATCTTATCTGAATCTCTGTTAACCCATAGTCCACCTTGATTTGGGTTCAGTTGGCTCCTCTGGCCCCAGCGCCAGGATTTCTAGGGTGCAGGATTCCTGGTATCGTGAGTCCTAGTCCCCTGCCTCCACACCTCAGCCATCCCGGGTGTGCACTTTTGGTTATGCGTTCTCCACACGGTGCATTACAAAGATTAAGGAGGGGTCTTCCTACTGCTGACGACTCTCCAGGGGACAGCTCAGTGACCTCTGGGGAACAAAGAGGAGTGTAGCAGAAGCCAGACTCACCATTAAGGATGGCGAGAGATGTGGAGGCTCAGGTGGCCAGCAGCAGGATGGTAAAGAATCTCATGGTGAACCTGTAGCCAGATCCGTCTTCCCTGGGGAGTCTGTTGAGTGTTGCAGAGGCAGTAGTCCGGCAGAGGCTTTAGGCTTTATTTATCTTGGGGTGGGAAAGGGCTCTGGGGAACCTGGTTCCGGATTGGATCTGAGGGCATTCCAGGTTTCCCCTTCCAAGTTCCCTTTTCTGAATACATTTGTTGTTGGGAAATGGAGCTTCTGGGAAACCAGTTAACAGGAAAGTAAGGCCCCCAGCATTTCCCTGGCGTGGGCCATGCCAAAGGTGTGTCAGCCCCAGGCTCCACCTCCGGAAGTCCTTGGAATAACTAAGTGGGTGTGAGTTTCTCTCCTTCATGGTACTCATTATTGGTGTAATTTTATTTTTATTTGTGTGATCAGTTAATATCTCTGTGCCCCAGGAGGACAGAACTTCCGTGATGGGTGGTGGAACTATGTTTTGCTTGCCACTGTTTTCCCAGAACCTAGAAGGAGCTGGTACATAGTAGGCACCCAGAATATATTAGGAGGGTGAATGAATAAAGGCAGGTAGGCTGCAGATAAAACTCTGTCAGTTCAGGAATGAAGGAGCGCGGCCGTTATAGGAATTCTGATTACATGCCAGGTACTGTGCAGAGTTTGTTCATATGGGATATTTTACTTAATTCATCATGGTTGTGAGGTATGTGTTACTCATCAAGCAGGAAAAGCGATATTCACAAAGGTGAGGTCACACATCTGGGTGGATTTGAACCCATGTGAGTCTAACTCCAAACTCTGTGCCTGCTACAGGTAAGGTCTGGTGGCTCCAGAGGTGGGTGAGATGCCCAAAGAGCCACATGAGAGGTGGTGGGGGACGCACCCAGGACTTGGGCCTGGCTCTGGGCCTAGGGCTGAACTCATTGATCTTCTGTGCCTCCCTCAGGTTGGAATTTTTGAAAAGTTTTTATTTAAGTTCCGGTTAGTTAACGGACAACGTCATATTAGTTTCAGGTGTACAGTGTAGTGAGTCAACACTTCCGTACGTCATCCTGTGCTCATCACAAGTGCCCTCCTTAATCCCCATCACCTATTTCACTCATCCCCCCCCCCCCCACACCTCTGGTAACCATCAGTTTGTTTGTTCTCTATTGTTAAGAGTTTGTTTCTTGGTTGGCCTCTCCCCCACCTCTCTTTCCCCCCCCTTTGCCTGCTTGTTTTCTTTCTTAAATTCCACATATGAGTGAAATTATATGGTATTTGTCTTTCTCTGACTTATTTTGCTCAGCCTAATACTCTCGCCCCATCCATGTTGTTGCAAATGACAAGATTTTATTTTTTCATGGAGTAATATTCCATTGTGTGTGTATTATATATATATGTATATATATACACATTTATATTATATATTTATATTTATATTATATAATATATAATATATAAAAAACACATTTATATTATATATACACACATATATATTATATATATGTGTATATATATATATATATATATATACACATATATATATTCCACAATTTGGTTATTGTAGATAATGCTGCTATAAACATCGGGGTGCATGTATCCCATTGAATTGGTATTTTTGTATTCTTTGGGTAATTACTAGGTTGGAATTTTTGATAATCTCTCTGGGACATGTTTTGGGATCATCTCCAGGAAGGGGGTCGGCTGTACCCTGACACTGCACCTCGGGTCTTCAGCAGGGGGCGTGGCTTGCTGGGGGCGTGGCTTACGCCCTGAGGGTAAGGTCCCACCTGCAGGCCCCAAGAGAACTGTGGACTCTGTGGGCCAAGGTGAGAGGTGAAGCCTTCTTCCCCCCCCACCCCCCCACCCCCGCCCCCGCATCCCCCCACCCCCGCCCCCGCATCCCCCCTGGCAGCAGCGGGAGGGAAGAGCCTGGGGGCTGAGGGTCAGCCTCCAATCCCTCTAGCCCTCCTGTCTCCTTGGGCAAGTCTTCGAAGTGAAGGAAGTTTGTCTTGGGCTGCCTCCCATCTGCCCTTCCTCCACAATTGCCCCTTTCTGCGGCAGCCTCCCCTCCCATCGTCTGGGGCACGTAGGAACGGGGTGGGGACAGATGGAGGCATTCACAGCGAGTCCTTAAGGGTACGGTTTCCTTCCTGCAGGCTTATTTTCCAATACCCCCAATAATCCACAAGTTTAGGCCTCCATCGTTTGCAGACTAGGCTATTTCAGTGGTTTCTCACTGGCTTCCGGCCTCCAGTCTGTCTCCACTGCTGTCCACCCTCCATGCTAATGCTAATGCCTGATGTGCAGGCTAAGGCTCTACTCAAAAGTCTTTAAGGACCATCCATTACCCCTAAGATAAAGCCCAGTCTCCTTGACCATGTGATCAGGGCTTTCCACGTTTCTGACCTCATCACTGGCCCCCAGGTGCTACTTCCTGCTCGATAAAATGTTGTATGTGTTCATGCTGTTCCTCCCTCAGAAATGCTCTTTCCTTTCCATCTGTCTGCTGTGTTCCGACAGCACAATCCACACCAGGTGTCATTCCCTCCCTGGAGTGACCCCAGTCTTCTCACCATCGCGCCTCCCTCAGTTAGTCACCTCCCCTCTGCCACCCTGCGATGCACTGTTCCTGTCTCCGTCTTTTCACGTTTCCACTCCGCCACTATTTACTGAGTGCCTGCCAGGTTGTAGGTGCTTGGAGATAAAATGGTGAGCAAAATCACCTGGCCCTGACCTTCTGGTTTTACTGTCTAGCATCTATCATATTCTCTCGTAATTCTCAGTTCAGATCTATTGCTCCTGCTGGTTAATTGCCATTTTGAGGACAAGAGCCACAGTTTATTTATCTCTGTGTTCCAATTTGGTTAGCACAGATCTTAACACTAGCTAAGCGCTCTAGTCTAATGATTTGAATGAGTCAATTTGCGAGTTCAAAGCTGGCCCCTGGGGGATATGTTTCCTTTTAGCGGGGAGAGAGGGACCTCTGAGAGGCCTTTTTCAACAATTAAGTATTTCAAAAGAATATATTGAGCGTCTGCCATATGCCAGACATGAAATGGGCACTGGAGGTTCAACGCTGAGCAAAACAGACCTGGTCCCTGCTCTCCCAGGTGGGATTGCCAGATAAAATGCAAGCCATGCAGCTACGTATGATTTTCAGATAAGCAGGGAATGCTTGTTCTAGCCTAAAAAATGTTGCATGGCACATACTTATAGTAAAACTTTGCTTACTTAACTGGGTGTTCTATATTTTATTTGGTAAACATGGCGATCCTACCCCAGGGCTCCCCACCAGCCTCCAGCCTTGACCATCTGTCCCTCCAAGAGCCCAGCCTCCTCCTGCTCTCAGTTAAGGATTCTGGGGCAGGGCAAAGATGGATGGGAATGCTGACTGTGTGCCGTGCGTGTAGCTTCGTTCTGAGAAAAGAGGTCACAATGGTTCTCTGCACACAGGTTCCAGACTTTGGTCAGATGATCCTGTTACTCTGGCCACTCCTGTTTGGTGAGGAAGTCAGGGTCTTATCTAGAGGTAGTCACCAACCGGCTGGGCAGAAGGAGGACCAGTGGCTTCTGAGGAGGCCTGGGTAAGAGATCTGTCCATTTCTTTTTTTAACATTAAATTAATTTTGTTAAAAAATGTTTAATGATTTATTTATTTTTGAGGGAGAGAGAGAGAGTGAGAGAGAGAGAGCAAGCAGGGGAGGGGCAGAGGGGGAGACACAGAATCCAAAGCAGGCTCCAGGCTCTGAGCTGTCAGCACAGAGCCCCCGGAGGTACCCCAAGACGTGTCCATTTCTGACCCTCCACACTGGATGGTTCCAACCCAGGTCAATGAGATCCCTCTCAGTGAATTTTGAATGTGAGACAGAGAGCAGGAAAACTCACCCGCTCCCTTCCTCTCCATTTAGCAGGTCTGGGATGTAGTGCGGGAATTTGCATTTTGAAACCAGTGTCCAGGGCCTCCTGGATGGTTCAGCCGGTTAAGCGTCCGACTTCGGCTCAGGTCATGATCTCACAATTCTGTGAGTTCGAGCCCAGCGTCGGGCTCTCTGCTGTCAGCGCAGATCCTGCTTCAGATCCTTGGTCTCCCTCTCTCTCTCTGCCCCTCCCCCGCTCGTATGCACGTGCTCTCTCTTTCTTTCTCTCAAAAATAAATAAACATTTGATGGGGGCACCTGGGTGGTTCAGTCGGTTGAGAGTCCCGACTTTGGCTCAGGTCATGATTTCACAGCACATGAGTTTGAGCCCCATGTCAGGCTCTGTGCTGACAGCTGGGAGCCTGCAGCCTGCTTCAGATTCTGTGCCTCCCTCTCTCTGCCCCAACCCACTCGCATTCTGTCTTTGTCTCTCTCGAAAATAAACATCAAAAAAAAATTTTTTTTTAAATAAACATTTGAAAAAATTTTTTTTAAAAATAAATAAAACCAGTGTCCAGAGAAATTCTAATGCAAGGGTGTTGAGGAATACACTCCCTTCAGCAATAGGGTGGCTTTTAAACAAAAGCTCAAACTCTTTTTTTCTGGTAAGGATTTTGGGAGGCAGAAAGTCTATTGTTTTGAATGTGTGTGTGTGAGACAGAGAGAGAGAGAGAGAGAGAGAGATTACTATGGTGGCTGCTGGCTGGAATGTTGGAGGTTGGAGAGAAGGAGGAGGAGACTAACATTCTGTGAGAGTCTGATCTGGAGCCAGACGCACGATGATTTTAATTCTCACACTGATCCATAGGGTGGTATTGATGGCAGATTGGAAAACTGAGGCTCAGAAAGGTGAAGTAAATTTAGCAAGGGGATATAGATGTCACCTGACATGACTGGGATTTGAATCCAGATCTGTTTGGCTCTGATTTCCATGCTCTTCTCACCATGGCTCACCGCCCCCACGAAGCATCGCGAGTGTTGACTCCACAGTGCGGCAACCATAAACCCTTGCTTTTCCAGGGGGGATCCATTTTACATATTCTGTGCTGTTTCTTTCAGACCCATTGACTACCCTGGGAAATCAATGTTTCTGCCTCAAATCACTTCCCAGACTGCCTCTCATCCCCGGGGAGCAGTGGGGGTCTGTTACTAGAACAGGGAGGAAAATAAGGCCATTGACAGGGTTGCTCAGAGGGTAACAGAGCCAGAGGGAGGTGAAACAGGAAAGGGCTCAGGAGGGAGTCAACAGTTAAGTGCAGAAAGATCCCACTTCCAGGGGACTCTGGAGCATCCAGGGAGGGAGAGCAGCTTCTGTCTTGCTTCTCAGTCGGGCTCCAGCAGCTCTTCCGGAGTCCGTTGTTCCCTTCTTCAGGGTCCATTGCTTGCAAGTTCACTCCAGCCATACCCAGTTTCTCTGCCGGAAGGTCTGGGCCAAACTTGACTCTGCCTGGGCAGTCTGTGGAAAACACTCTCCATCTTGGAGATGGGGCCTTGAGAATGTCGCCCACGTGCACTGGCTGCTCTGTGCCCCCTAGAAGGCCTGGCGTGCTGCACTGGGGGTCTGCGAGAGCTGATGGAGAGGCTACCCTGAAAGCTGCAGTTTACTAGGATGCCTCCTGAGCACCCACTCAGCCACCCCTGGGGCCCTGGGCATGCTTTTCCCCTCTCCTCTGAAAGCCCTACCAACCACCTCTCAAACTACACACATAATATCCGATACGCCATTGACGCCTTATTACCATCTAATTCACAGGCCCCATTTAAATGTGGCCAGTTGTCTCGATAATGTCCTTTATGACAAAAGGACCCAATCCAAGATTACGCGTAGAATGCTGTTGACACAGTTCCTCAGTCTTTCCTTGATTTTCATGGCTTTTCCTCTTCCACAGATGAGGGGCCAATTGTGGAGCATGTCCCCCAGTTCGGGTTCATCTGATGTTTCCGCATTATTAGAGGCAGGTTCTGCATTTTTGGCAAGAATATCAGCAAGCCATACTATATTCTTTATATTATACTCTATCAGGTGGTTCGTAATTTTGATTTGTCCCATTTTTGTGATGTTAACTTTGATCGATCGATCACTGATTAACCAGACGTCTGCCAGTTTTCTCCAGTGTGAAGTTATTCTTTTCCTTCTTTGTAATTAATATATATATTTTGTTGCAAAGTAATTTGAGGCTATGTAAGTATCCTGTTCCTCATCAAACTTTTACCAATTAGTTTTAGCACTCATTGATGCTTTCTGGCTGAATTACTTAGGCTGAATTACTTATTCCTGCGATGGTTGCCAAATAGTGATTTTCTAGTTCAATCATTCCCTCTACATTCATTAGCTGTCACTCTGCTGTAAGGGAAGTCTTTCTCACTTCCCCATTTATTTATTCATTTATTTATATCAATATGGGCTCATAACATCCTATTTAGTCAATGAATTATAATTTTGTTACTACCATTGTTTTTCATTATTATTATAATCTTTTATAATACTTTTCTTCTCCATTGACCATGGTTAATCTGAAACAAGTTGGCCATAGCGGGAGTAAGCTAGCCTTTTGGTTAGCATGTGTATTCTCTTGTCGTGTCTCCATCATTCTTTGAGCAGTTTTTCCTTTCTGGCACAGCAAGGCATTCCAGACTCATCGTGTATTTTCTCTGCACCAGCCCTGCCCGGTAGCAGCCATTTCTGCAAGGAACTCTGCTCTCTTAATGGTATTTAGAAACAAAGATTCGGGCTCTCGGTGTGATCATTGTTCTTGAGATGTCGCCACTTCCAGGCCCTTCCATAGTCAAAACTAGGGAATATATGAATGCACATACGTATACACATGTGTGTGTATGTATGTGTATTTGTACAAATAAATGACACATGCACATTTACATCTAGATGTATTTCTGCATCTATTTACATATACTGAAAACCATGAGTTCTCGTTATGCCCAATTTCAGTCTGGCACCGTAGAATTCAGGCCTGCTCACCCTGCAACACATAGACCCCCCCACCTCCCCCGCCTGCTTGGGCTCTGATACCCCACGAGAGGCCACCACCTTGCCCCTTGTCCCTGCTTTCCCTGGGCAGATAACCCTCCTCATGGCTCTACACTTCCAACACCCTGCTCCAGCTTTCCAGCGATGTACCACCCCCCATCCTTCCCGCCCCTGCAGACACCTACCTTGCTGGGCTCCGCCTATTGGCTTTTGTACAGGATTATTCAGGGAGGAAGTCAGGGATGCAAGCATAAGATGCGTGTTTGAATGCAGTTGAGAGGACGACAAAATGAAGCGGCTACTTTCTTATGGATATATCCTTTAATCCACTGTTTATAGTTTCGTTTTGCTTTGCGATCCCATCTGAGACTCTTTTGCTTTTAATGCATGAATTTGTGCTATTTTTATTTATTCATATAAATGACACGCGTTTGATACCTGTTTCATCTTTTTTTTTTTTTAATTTTTTTTTTCAACGTTTATTTATTTTGGGGACAGAGAGAGACAGAGCATGAACGGGGGAGGGGCAGAGAGAGAGGGAGACACAGAATCGGAAACAGGCTCCAGGCTCCGAGCCATCAGCCCAGAGCCCGACGCGGGGCTCGAACTCACGGACCGCGAGATCGTGACCTGGCTGAAGTCGGACGCTTAACCGTCTGCGCCACCCAGGCGCCCCACCTGTTTCATCTTTTTCATGCTGTCCTTCCACTTTACAATTTTTTATCATTTATATTTGGCTACATGACCTATTTATTTTTTCTCTTTTATGTGTATTTCTTCTGATAATATAAAAGATTCAGTTTGTTTATAGTCTTAGTGATTATCTTTATAACCATAACTTCAAATGATGTACTCAATTCTGTATCACTTAGATTGATTCCCTCCACCAGCAATGATGAAAACACTGTACTTCTACTTCCTGCTCTCCTCTTTACCGTCTGATTTTCATGGATAATAGGACTAGTGTTACTTTTTCTAGTGACTTCCTTTATGCTTACAATTTTTTTTTTAATGTTGATTTATGTTTGAGACAGAGAGAGACAGTGCGCGTGAGGGAGGGGCAGAGAGAGAGGGAGACACAGAATCTAAAACAGGCTCCAGGCTCCAGAACCCGACTTGGGGCTCGAACCCACGAACGGTGAGATCATGACCTGAGCCCAAGTCGGATGCTCAACTGGCTGAGCCACCCAGATGCCCCGATTTCTTTTATACTTTAATTACTTGCTTTTGCAGGTTAAAAATAGTTTTTGACTATAAAAGTTGCACGTGTCCCCTGATTTATATTAACTCCTGCTTGCTGTTCCATCCCAGCCGTCCCCATGCTGATCTTTGGTTACGTTCTCATAGTTTATAACACTTACTCTGCTCTGTAACCATAATTCCTGCAGCGACTTGAGCTTTTTTCTTTTATTTTTTTTATTAAAAAATTTTTTTTAACGTTTATTTATTTTTGAGACAGAAAGAGACAGAGCATGAACGGGGGAGGGGCAGAGAGAGGGAGACACAGAATCTGAAACAGGCTCCAGGCTCTGAGCTGTCAGCACAGAGCTGGACACGGGGCCCGAACTCACGGACCGCGAGATCATGACTTGAGCCGAAGTCGGACGCTTAACCGACTGAGCCACCCAGGCGCCCCTGAGCTTTTTCTCTTGCACTGAAATGGATTTAGCACTCACACCCAATCCTTTTACCTCATTTTCTGGAGGCTGGTTGGAGTTTATGTCTAATAGTGTTTTTGAAAATGGTTCACAGGAATGAAATGCCCTGAATTTGGCATGCTGGAAATATGTGTCTGTTGCCTTTAGTCTCATAAAATAGTTTGATTTAGTACAAAGTGTTTGGGCCTCATTTTTCTTCTTCCAGAGGACTTTGTAGGGATTTCTTCACTGTCTTTTGGTGGTGTAGTCTGGAGGCGACCTGAATATATTTTTTTCCCCCTCAGCAAATGTGTTGGTCGTTTTGCCTGAATGCCCAAATATCCTTCATCTTTGAAGATAATGAACCTTATCGGGCCAGTTCTCAGCATTAGTCTTTTTGAATCGTTCACTGGTGTCAAGTATATTGAGGGAGTTGTGCAACCAACCTCCAGAACTCTGTCGTCTTGCAAAACTGAAACTCTATACTCACTAAACAGGTTCGCGGTTTCCCCCTACACCACTCCCCCCCCCCCGCCCCCTGCCCTGCCCCGCCCAGCCAGATTTCGATTTTCTTCTATTTTTAAAAAAAATTTTTTTTTTCAACGTTTACTTATTTTTGGGACAGAGAGAGACAGAGCATGAACGGGGGAGAGGCAGAGAGAGAGGGAGACACAGAATCGGAAACAGGCTCCAGGCTCCGAGCCATCAGCCCAGAGCCTGACGCGGGGCTCGAACTCACGGACCGGGAGATCGTGACCTGAGCTGAAGTCGGACGCTTAACCGACTGCGCCACCCAGGCGCCCCGATTTTCTTCTATTTTTAAGGAACACTGTCTTCAATTATGTTTTTCTTTTCTAGGTGTTCTCTTTTTCAGGAGCAGGAAGTATACATGTGGCAGATCTGGTTACAGACGAGGTGTTCTTGGTTTTAGTCCTCTGAGCATATCGTGTCCCTTGGAGAAGTGTGTTGTCAGCTCTGCCCATGAGTGTCATAATGGGATGCTGAGTCAGCATCCTCCCTCCATTTGGTTCCAGTTTCAGGGCACTTGGCAGGAGTTCTTCATAGAAAGTGTTATTTGGGGTTGTAAGTGCTTTCTATTTTCACCCCCAAATGGAATTTACATATCTGTGCGAATTGTTTTTGTTGTGATCAGTTCAACTGGTTTCAGAGATAAGAAGTTGGTAGATTTGTCTTTACTCCTCCTCTTTGTATTGGAATTATGTTATTGTTTTTTCCCCTTAATTTTTATGTAATTTATTTAGAATATAATCTATATCTGAATATTAAACATCCATAATCCCAGAAAGCAGGAAAACAAGCCAGAAAGAAGCCAATTTTAATTAAGCAATTATTATTTTTTGGTCATTTCCTGAAATTTGCGAGGGGGGGGGGCGGGAGGGAGGTAAAGAGCTGCGGTTAGACTTCCACGTGTTAGCGCGTACCTTGAGGGGTTTGCTGGTAGATACCACACGGCCCGCCCCCACCTCCCAACCAAAGTAAGTGTTGGAGTGGACAGACCCGTACCACCAGGGGGAGCTGTCTGCTCCTTTTTTCTGTGGCCTGCCTGGGTCCTCCAGGGTTGCCATTGCCTCTGGCGTGGAAGGAGATTTCATCCCGGCTGGGGGTTCCTCCGAAACGGTATCTGGGGAAGCTCTTCCCCTTCATCAGGCTTTGTCACCATTGCGGTGCCTCCAAAGGCACCTGTGTTTGGATGTGCGGTGGCTGAAGTTTTTCTCCTTTGAGGCTAGAGGACCTGGGGCGCGTCAGGGTGCTAGAAGGCAAATAGCCCAGGAGACTGGGTGGGTATTATCAGTGGGGAAAATGGGACAAGTGTTGTGTGTAGGTATGGGCCTCAGTGGATGGTGCTACATGAATCTCCTTTCAGTACGCAGACCACTCGTTGGGGTGCCTGGGTGGCTCAGTTAGTTCAGGGCCTGACTTCGGCTCAGGTCATGATCTGCGGTCTGTGAGTTCAAGCCCCGCGTCAGGCTCTGTGCTGGCAGCTCAGAGCCTGGAGCCTCCTTCAGATTCTGGCTCCTTCTCTCTCTGCCCCCACCCCTCCACTCTCTGTCTCTCTCTCTCAAAAATAAAAAAAAAATAAAAATACATAGACCACTTGTTAAGCATCTGTTACCTACTGAGCATTAGCTATCCCGAGATGTCGCGCGGACTCACTTCCGCCAGCCACCTGCCTGGTGGAGAAGCAGCACAGCATGCCGAAAACACGTTCTGAGAATAGAGAGGTGTAGTGTAACCCCCTTGATGGTTTTCTCTTTCTCATAATGCAAGCGCCCGACCTAAGCTTTGATTGGCACAGCATCCACTTCCAAGAGGGTTATGACTAGATAAAGACTAGATGAAGTCAGCCATATTGACTGGATAAAAAGCCAGGCTGCCTTCTTTCGCTCGAGCTACTCTGGTTTAGAGGTCTTGGTTGGTTTCAATAACTAACCCTTTGGGCTGCTTGTTTTTCCTCTTTTAGCACTTAAAAAAAATTTTTTTTTAACATTTATTCATTTTTGAGAGAGAGAGACAGAGCATGAGCAGGGGAGGGGCAGAGAGAGAGGGAGGCACAGAATCGGAAACAGGCTCCGGGCTCTGAGCTGTCAGCACAGAGCCGATATGGGGCTTGAACCCGCAAACTGTGAGATCATGACCTGAGCTGAAATCAGACACCCAACTGACTGAGCCACTCGGGTGCCTTAACTTTAAATTCCTGCTTTTATGTTTTAAATTCATCAATAAAGAGTGAGCCTATGAAACTCTTGACCCCAGTAAAAGCGGAAGCCCAGGCCTGTGTGCTCTCTGTTTCTGCCCACGACCTTATTTTGTGGTGCCAGGTGCGCTGTCATTTACGGGGCTTATAAGTAGTGACCTTTTCTTCTCCCCAAAGTTTCACAATGGTTACTGCTGAAGGGCATCTTGCAATCATAAGAAAAACCACGAAGGCCACCACATTGGTTATTGATAGGCTGAGACCAGCACAAAACCACAATATGGAAACATTAATTTCACAGGATGAAAATGGAGAGGAGGGTGGAAGTGGTGATTTATTTAACTTTCAGCTAATGTTTATCGAGTGCCTGCTATGTTCCGGAAACTGTTTCAGGCACTGGGGATACCTCAGTGAAAAGAATAGAAACCCTTGCCCTCATGGTGCTTACATTCTAGTGAAGAAAACAAAGAAAACAGACAAGTAACTTATATAGTATATTAGATAGTGAGAAATGCTACAAAGTGAATAAGTTCTAGAGATCTGCGTTACAACATGGTGCCTATCGTTAACAATACAGTGTCATGGCTTAAAAACTTGTTAAGAGGGTTAATCTCATGCTAAGATGCCAAGTGTTCTTAACACACACGTGTGCACAC
Source organism: Herpailurus yagouaroundi (assembly GCF_014898765.1). NCBI lineage: Eukaryota > Metazoa > Chordata > Mammalia > Carnivora > Felidae > Herpailurus > Herpailurus yagouaroundi. The sequence continues at coordinate 932,994 of NW_024412407.1, read as the reverse complement.
ATAGGCACAAGAAATCTTTTGGAGGTGATAGATATGTTTATTACCTTGATTGTGGGAATGGTATCATGGGTATATGCCTATGTCCAAACTCACTAAAATGTATACATTGACTACATGCCATTTTTTGTGTATTAAATATATCTCAAAATAGCTGAAAAAAAAAAAAGAAGTGCTAAGGACAAAAATAAAGCAGGGAATATATGCGGGAAGTGGCAATTAAAAAATTTTTTTTAAATGTTTATTTTTGAGAGAGAGAGAGAGAGAGAGAGAGAGAGAGAAAGCACAGGTGTGGGAGGGGCAGAGAGAGAGAAGGAGACACAGAATCCAAAGCAGGCTCCAGGCTCTGAGCTGTCAGCACAAAGCCCAATGCGGGGCTCAAACTCATGGACCGCAAGATCATGACCTAAGCCAAAGTCGGACGTTTAACTGACTGAGCCACCCAGGTGCCTCTAAAAACATTTTTTTAGAACAAACTATCGGAAAGAGAAATTAAGAAAACAGCTCCATTTATAATAGCATCAAAAAGAATAAAAATAGTAATACATTTAATAAGGTGGTAAAAGATGTTTACAGTGAAACTCTAGGAGATAGGTATCAATATAATGCAACAGTATTCAGCCACCACAAAGAAGGAAATCCTGCCATTTATATCAGTGTGGCTAGAACTTGAGGGCATTAGGCTAATTGAAATAAGTCAAACAGAGAAGGGTACATTGTGTATTCACTCACTTATGTAGGATCTAGGAAAACCTGAATTTGTAGAGACAGAGTAGATTGGTGGTTGCCGGGAGCTGGGAAGTGGGGGAAATGGGTGACAGAGGACAAAGGGTATGAAGTTCTGGTGATAACATGAAAGTCAGGAGCATGAAGAGAGGACGCGTTTGGGGATGGGGGTGGGGGTGTGTATTACTTTCCTAGGGCTTCCATAATAAAGTCAAATGGATGACTTTGAATGACAAATTTATTGTAGGGCCATACTCTCTCTGAAACTGGTAGCGGAGAATCCTTTCTTGCCTCTTCTAGCTTCTGGTGTTTGCCGGCAATTCTTGGCGTTCCTGGTCTTACCAATGCATCACTGCAGTCCCTGACTCCATGTCGCGTGGTCATCTACCCTTGATGTGTCTTCACATCATAGGTGACTCTATGTCCAACTTTCTCTCTTCTTACAAGGACAGTAGTCATATCGGATTATGGGCCCACCATAGTCCAGTATGACCTTCGCTAATTTATATACGCAATGATTCAATTTCCAAATAAGGTCACCTTCGGAGGGACCAGGGGTTAAAACTTCCACAAATCTTTTTGGGGGACACAACTGAACACATAAAAGGGTGGCAGTCTACTTGAGTGTGAAGTGCCCTATTTACCCAGGGTTGATTGTAACTGGCGCTCAGGGGGGGCCTGCTACTGGAGGTCTCTCTGTGCTTCGTAGGCAGCGCTCTCAGAAATGGAGAATGTGTCGTCATGGTGGGAGGAGGGAGGAAGGAGATGAGTTTCTTCACCCCATTTAAAACAGGGTCTATGTCGGGGTGCCTGGGTGGCTCAGTCGGTTAAGCATCTGAGTTCGGCTCAGGTCATGATCTCATGGTTTGTGAGTTCAAACCCCACATAGGACTCTGTGCTGACAGTGTGGAGCCTTCCTGGGATTCGCTCTCTCCCTCCCTCTCTCTCTGCCCCTGCCCCCCTCTCAAAATAAATAAATACATAAAAAATAAATAAAACAGGGTCTAGCTCGAATGCTCTCACTCCCAGGATAGAGGGGGTGGGTGTTAGGTGGGGTGGAGGAAGGACCATCTAGAATCACGGACTCTGGGAGTGTTAGAAAGCACACCTGCCACACACCAGGCTTGGGAAGAGGGTTGGCAGGAGAGCATTGTCCTGTCTTCCTCCACAGTCATGAATATTCTTCCCCTGCTCACCTGTGTGCAGAGTGTGAAGTGCGATCCCAGACTGTGGTGGAGGGAAACGGGGTACGCTAATCACATGGATTGTTGCAGTGGGTTAATAGGGCTTTTAGTCAAGTGTCACCTCTCACTGCAGCGGCTCATTATTTTACTGATCTGGTCTAATTAGCCATTGCCCTTCACTTGGGCCCAGTGTAGAAAGGGTGAATGGAAGGCAGGAGGGATGCATTTTTAATAAGGGCACCAGAAAATGGCTTTAATAGAGTGACTCGGGCTTTGACTATTTTCAGGATGACAAATCCTGGTTCTTTGGAGGTTGATTTAATTTTTGGAAGTGCTCAAATGTCATGAGGCACTCTATGTGAGCGATTAGACCAGAACTGGAGAGGCATTTGCACTAGAAGGAGGCCCAGCACGTGTGGCTGGTGGCTCAGTGCAAATGAAAGGGTTTGTTAGGGGTTGTGTCCTCAAGGAAGGCTTGACAGGCCCAAGGGCCTGGGTCAGGACACCCAGGGTCTCTTGGCGTTCCAGCAGATGGCTTTGCTCCCCACCTCCTCCCGGGCCCGCCCCACAGAGCACAGGCACACAGCATGTTGGATGCTTCAGTTTAATCGTTCTGGGCTGCAAGCATGTTTAAGGCTTTGAGTCCAGGGGCCCCGTTCTTTTCAAATTCTTAGACTCAACTTAGAAGAAAGGAACTGGGAACGAATTTCTTCAGTTTTTCTGCTAATTCAACTCCACCTAGAAGAAAGCAGAGGTGAGAATGAGGCTCACAGGCCCCAGGCCCCAGCTCCACCCTGTCCATCCTCCTCAACTCCCTCTTCTGCTTTGCAACCTCACCCAGCCCCTGGACAGCTTAGCGTGGGAGTCAGAGGGATGGAAGGCAGATTCGCCAGAGCCTCAGGGACCCGCCCGCGCCTTCCCCATCTGGACAGGCTCCGCAGTGGGAAGGCTGGGGCTGAGACCCAGGGGCAATCTGGCATCAGGCAACCCTGTGGTTTGAGTGTGTGTGACAAACTGGGGACATTTGAAGACAACAGGAGGGAAGATTCAGTGGGGAGGGGCTGTGGCAGTTCCAGGTCTCTGGGCGAGGGGGTCCTGACCCACCTCCTGCCCCTGGATGATGAGTGGTGAGTGTTCCTGTTCCCACAAGGCTCTGCCTTGGGATATACTCACGTTCATAAAGTTTTCCTTCACGCAGTTTTTTTCTTGCTTCTTGAAAGCCATGTTCTGCTACCAGGCTACCTTTGCTCACCAGGAATTCTAATTTTGGAGCAGAAGAATCACATTAGCAGAAAAGTCCCATCATTTCGAGAAAACTCCCCCTTCCCCCTCCTGCCCCTCACCAGACATTGTTCCTATACAAATCCCTAAAGTGAAGAAGTTTTGCTGAGGGGCCCAGCTTCTTCTCTTAGGAAGGTGGATGGGCCAGGAAAGAAACCATGGAGGGTGCAGGCAGCAAAATCTATCGCGGAAGCTGTGTGAGTGGGTACAGTGTGAGCCCCTACTTGCAACTTTACGGTCAGGGGAATGAGTATGTCTGCTTCTCCCTGGACTCGTCTCTGTGGGAGGAAGTGTCATGGAGGCCTGCCACCAGAGATTCCTCTGGGTTGTCATCTGGTGTAGAGACAGAGACTTACTCAGTGGGTTTAGTTCTTCTTTACTTGTGGTGGCGCTGTTTGGCTCCTGGGGTGTCTCTTGGGGTGAAACAGTTTCCGCTGGAGATGTAGTCACTTCAGGTTCAGCTGCAAACACGCCAATTTGTTGATTTTAGCAAAGTCAAATGGTTTTTAGTTTTGGAATAAGTGGCAGAGCCCAGGATACCTAGTATGTGCTGGGGGCCAGGATACGGAGATGATACGATTTCTACACACAAGTGCCTGTGAGGGACTGAACGTTTATGTCCCCCTCCAAATTCATATATTGAAATCCTACCCCTCAGTATGATGGTCTTAGGAGGTGGGGCCTATGATGTAATTAGGTCATGAGGGTGGAGCTCTTATGAATGGGATTAATGTTTTTATAAAAGAGACCCCAGGGCTCTTTCTGCCATGTGAGGATGTGGTGAAAACTCAGTAGTCTGTAATCTGGAAGAGGGTCCTTACTAGAACCTGATCATGCTGGCATCTTGATCTTGGATTTCCAGCCTCCAGAATTGTGGGAAATAAATGTTTGTTGTTTAAGCCATCCAGTCTGTGGTGATTTGCTGTACAGCCCAGATGGACTAAGACAGTGCCTCTTGGATGGCAGAGTTGGAGGGCAGGGTTGCATGCTTCTAATGGGCAGGGTTGGGGAGGTATTTGGGCTAGGATATGGGGGGAATCAAGGAGCTAGTCAGAGCGACGCTGGGTCTTGAAAACAGGATTTTGGCAGGGAGGATATTCTAAAGGGGCTTCCTTGGGGGCAGGAAGTCAGTCAGTCAGCCAGAGTTCTGGGGAAGGTGTGTATAGGATAGGAATGGAGAATGCAAACAAGTTCAATTTAGTTGATGTGGGCTGTACATGAAGGGGAAGCATGGAAAACCAGGATGCAAATGGTGTCTGAAGCTGGATATCGGGCAACTTGCTAAGGAGTTGGGAGTGACAGGAAGTGTGTGTAGGTGAAGGTATTAATACCGCATGGGTATCATTTCCCTTATCACTCAACCTCATCTTTTTATCCCTTTTATCCATAACAAACCCTTTCCCCATTCTTCCTACTGATCTTGCCTGCCTGGGTTGTCCCATTTCATCCTTAGCCTTGTTGCACCCCAATCCATGCTCCTCTTGTTACCACCAAGAGCAGGACCCACCCCCACCCCCACCCCCCATTCCTCTTCCAGCCTCCACCCACATCCCTGGCTGTTAGACCCTCCCCTTGAGCCCAGGGACAGGAGGGACAGAAGGACTCACTGGCCACAGTCCCCGGAGTAGCCTCGGTGGGATCAGAGGAGGCATCTTCTGCAGTGGAAGAAAGAGGTGACAGTAAGGACTGAACCTGACCCATCTGAGCCATCCTACCTCCCATTCTGTATCCTCAGCTCTAAGGAGAGTTCATGGACACAGGGAGACACGTTTCCCTATTGGTGAAATGTGCCCTTCTGCCTCATCAGTAGACCCACCAAACACTCTGTCTGGTGTTTAACCCCCTCCTACAGTTGTTTGAAGCAGGTTCTCCCGGGAGAAGTGTACTATGCTCTGAAAACTGCCCTCCTCCAGATTGCCTCTGGCCTGCGAGGGTGCCGTGAGATTCGCGCCAGGGAATTGGCTGTGGTTGGAGGTGCTCAGGCTCCTCTGTGGCTGAGGGGGACAGTGCAGGGGCCATGGGGCCATGCATGAGTGATTTCTGGGATTGGACTCCAGCCCTCCTTGTCTCTGTTCTTTCAACACAATGTTTATGCAAAATGCTCTGCTAAGTGGAGGGGGTTCAGCGCTGAAGAAGGTGGAAAGACCCTGCCCTGACCCAGCTTACATTCCATGACATAATTATTGAGTCACTGTGTGACGGTGCTAGAGGGGTAAGTGCGGAGCGGTGTGATAACAGCAAGCAGGGTCTAATTTTTCCTACATGTTCATGGAAGGCTTTTTTGAGGAATTGATATCTGAACTGAGATTTGACAGATGAGAAAGCATTGGCCAGGTGACATTCTGGGTTGGCTGGAGGAAAGTGACAAGGAGAGGAAACGAATTCCAGGCAGAAAGAAGAGCAAGAAGGAAGGCCCCAGTGTTCGAGGAGCAGCAGGGCTGTCCTGGCACGAGTAGCGCTTTTCTTTCTTTTTTTTTTTGCTCTTCTCAGGAAGAGGCATCCAGAGACACAAGGCCATGGGCAGGGCCCATTGCTTGGCAAATGGACCATGGGCTAGATTTCAGCCCCCTCCATCCCCTGCCTGGCACCCCTGTGCAGGGGACAACCTGCACCTCTATGTGCTGGCCCAGAAGGCCTGTAAGAAGGCCAGGGTGGCTGGAGCATAGTGGATAAAGGAAGGTGTGTGAGGGGATGGGCTGGAGAGCAGACAGCGCCAGGGGGTTCCTGGCTCCCTGACCAACGCGGGTAAAGAGCCTATGGGCAGAGAACTGGGGGCAGGAGTCACTTGCAGGAACAGGAGGAGCCAGGACAGCACTGGGAGAGAAAGAGAAAAATGAAGACCAGAGTTAAGGCTTCCCTGGACTGTCAGGGCTCTGGTGGGGTACAGGGGAAGGGCCATACTCACGGGCACAGACCAGGGCCCCAGCCAGAGCTGCCAGGAGGAGGAGAGCTGAGACTCTCATGCTGTGGAGTGAGAAGCAAGTATAACCACAGAATCCTCAGAGGGTCCAGGAATACCAGTGCAGATACTCCTGGGCCCTTTTAAGGATACCAAGGGCCAATGGGAATCAAGTTTGGAGGGGTGTGACTTCCGTGTCCTCCTCCCCTTCTTCCCCAGACTGTCACTTGCTAAGTCAACAAGGGATATCTGGGGCTGCCTAGTAGCTGGCATCCTTTCCCTACTGACTTCCAGCCATCCTCTTCCTCTCCCCTTCCTTCTCCTTCCTACTTGCCCTCTGGCTTCACATCCTTGGGATCTCAGGGACCAGATGCAGAGCAAATTTTGTTTGGGGAGATTCTAGAATGTGTCTGTTGATGGTATTAATAGGACTGGCGTCTCCCCCAGGAGGAGGTTGGGTGTTTGTAAGATCATGTTGTCTACCTTTTGCCTCGATCTGTACAGGACTCCGTGCAGGGGCTTGAAGATTTCCCCAGACTATGTGAGCTTCCTTCCCCAGGAGGCCACACTCAGAACATCTGGGGACTAAGTTCATGGTTCCTTTCTCCTCTTGAGGGGACGGGTTTGGAGGCATGAATGACTTCTCTGGAGTTGTCTCTTGCTCTTGAAGTTATTATCTAACCCCTAGGAGGAACTCCTAACCCTCAGATGGACCCCTGTCAACCTCTATCATCAGGCCCAACTGATGGGAGCCCCTGTTTCTCAGAGGATCTTCTGATTACAGGACAATGGTGTTTCACTGAAGTTGGAACTTGGTTCTTCCTTCAAGTGGGGAGCTGATCCATGGTGTGAACAACCCAGAGAAGCAGATAATTGTGTTTGACTTGGGATTTCTCCCTTCCTTGAGCTGGCATTCAAAAGGCCTGGATCTTGAGTTCTGGCTTTGGCATATACACAGGATGGTACATTGCTATATACTGAAGACCTTAGGGTTTTCATCTGTCGTCTGGGAGTTACAGCTGCTATGTACAAAATTGTGATGGAAATTAAGTGAGATAATACATGGCAAAGCATTTTTTCAACAATAAAATTATATGCAGATGTGTGGGATACTTGTACTTGCAGAAGGCTCATCTTTCTGGGTAGGTTTGGTTCAGGCTGGTGCTGAATGCCAAATAGAATGGGGTGAAGGAGACACAGGAGACGGTTGAAGGGGTGGTGGGTGGAGAATAGAGTTCTGTATACAAGTTTGTGACTCTCATTTGCTTGGTGTTGGCTTTTGCCAGGCCCTGGGTGGTCCTGCAGCTTTCTGCCTCAAGGCTGTTCTGAAGATTGGTGTGGAGAGGGGGTATCAGGAAGTTTATAACATGAGGGTGCTTGGGTGCTTGGGTTCAGAGCATTAGTCTCCTCATAAGATAAAGGAAGAGAAAACTGATGGAGTGGGACATCACAGGCATGAGGGGTGGGTCCTTTGGGGCTATCCTTAATCTAGGTTTCACCCATCCTTAACCTGCAGGTAAGATGACAATGACATTCAGGAGGTTGATCTGCTCCAGTCATGTCGAGTAGGAACTGGGTTTAAAGCAACTGCTCACCCACTAACTCCCTGTGTGATTTGATACTTAAGATTTATCTGGCATTTAATGATGGCCAGTAGGTGAAGAAGAGGGGTGTATTGAATTAATGCAGGGACAAGACTTAGCATTAACTACCCATCTAAGGGTCCAGGCCTGGAAGCCTTGAAGATGGTGGTGGCTTTAACTTGATGGGGAGATCCTGAGGAGCAGGAGAGAGTTTTGACTGCATCAGTGCCCTGGTATGTGTGTGTGTATGTGGGTGCATGTGTGTGTGTCCATGTGTACGTTATAGTAGGAGAGGCTGTGCCTCTAGATCCCAACGGTCTCCATGAGCACATCAAAAAAACCAACAGGAGCAAACTATGATATTTGCACAAGTTTTTCTAAGAGGAAATTAGAACTTTGGCATCAACACTAGAGCTGTCACAGAGCAAGGTCTCTCCAAATGTCACTGCTCAGCCCTTTTCCTCTCCTAATTCTCCTCTTGGCTTCATGAATTAAAGAGGCAGGTATTGACATAAATGTGGGTGAGATGGAAGGTAGGGAACTTAGTTCCATAGAAAATTTTCAGTATTTTATAACAGGGCCCAGGAGAAATGTTACGCCAAATTATAGGGCCTGGGAAAGAATTGGATATGTATCTTAAAGAAGAGAGATGCACCTCATGTATCTGGGTGAAGAGCTGTCTTCTGTGATGTCTTGTCTTCTAAGGTATCTGACCTCCATGATAACTCTGTCAGTTGCCAAGGTGTCTTTTCTTATTCGTTATTCTCCTGGTCATTCTCTATTCATAGTTCTTTGCTTCCTTCCCTGCTTCAGATCTGTTTTCTGACCATCTCTGCACTGGTCTGGAAGGATGACCTTTATGGAGTGCACCACCTGGGCTCTCTTGCCTTCTGGCTTCTAGTTGAGTTTGGCCAGCGGGAGACACGAGTGGGAAGTCAGAATGGGAAGAGAGGTTAAGGCATTCGTTCTTTCTGTTCTCTCCCTGCTTTGGCAAGTGTGGCAGGTAGATACCTTGGTAGATAGACTTCTAAGATGGTGCCCAGCGATCCCCACTTCCTGGTATCTATGCCGTTGTGTAATACCCATTCTGGATCTAGTGATTCACTTCTGACAAATGGGAAATGGAAAAAGTGATAGGATATCATTTCTGAGATTAGGTTATAAAAGACTATGACTTTTGTCCTGCTTATATGTATAATACCTCTCTCTTTCTGAGTCTTCTCAGCTTGCTTGCCTGGATGAAGAGAGCTTCCATAGCATGAGCTGCTCTGTGGAGAGGTCCAGGTGGCAAGGAACTGAGGGCTGCCTTAGTCTGCAGTTCAACAGTCCATGAGAAACTGAATCCTGCCAACAATCATGTGATTGAGTTTGGAAGTGGGTCTTTTTGTAGTTGAGTCTTGAGGTGACTGCAGTTTTGATGATATCTTCATTGTACCTTGTCGGATATTCTGAGCAGAGGACCCAGCTAGGCTACATCTGGACTCCTGGTTCACAGCAATTGTGAAGTAAGAAATGATGTTATTTGAAGTTGCTAGTTTTGGAATAATTTGTTATGAATCCACCGATTATTTTATTTTATTTATTTATTTTTTTAACGTTTATTGATTTTTGAGATGGAGAGAGACAGAGCATGAACGGGGGAGGGTCAGAGAGAGGGAGACACAGAATCTGAAACAGGCTCTAGGCTCCGAGCTGTCAGCACAGAGCCCGACGCGGGGCTCGAACTCACGGACCGCGAGATTGTGACCTGAGCCGAAGTCGGCCGCTTAATGGATTGAGCCACCCAGGCGCCCCAAGCCACCGATTATTAATACAGCATGGAGTAACAGTGGCTGTGTTCCTCTATGACAATAGCTTGTCTGGTGACACTGGTTCCACAGCTCCATTTCCTAACTGGTGTCAGGGAACGCTATTTCCTCTCCCTTCAGTGTTAGGGATGGTAATGGCTTTCTGCTGCTGTGAGTCCTTACTCGTACCTCTGTAAATAAATTTTTTTTTCATTAAAACGTCTCTTAAAAAAACTTTCTGATCATGCCATAGGTTTTCTGCCAGGACCCTGAGTGATACGTTCCACCCTGTCTGACCCATGCTGAATGTCTCCTCCTTGTTCCCCTTCTCCTGTGTGTTAAACCCTGTCCTGGGGTTAGAGGGTTAGAAGACACTCTAAAGGAGAAAGTGACCCAGACTCTTGGGGTAGATAGTTCACATATTCAAGACACAGACTTAAGCTGTGTATGTGAGGGGTATCTTACCCTGATTGCTGCAATTCACATGGCTGATCTTCTCTGCCAAGCTCTTATGGGCTGGCCCAAATTGCTACACTCCCCTAATGTCCTTGATCATTCATCTGTTCGTGGGGGAGGTGTGAAGACAAAGCAATGAGTAGAATTATTTTAAAGACTCTTATTCTACTTATTTAACAAACATACAACATATAATATGTGCCAAGCAAGCACTGTTCTCAGAGCTTTCTAAATTCTATCTCATTTAATCCGCATAACAACCCAATGAGATGGGTACTGTTAATACTCTCACTTTACATATGGGGGAACTAAAGTAAAGGCAGGTTAAAGGACTGGCCCATGATCACATAGCTAGTATGGGGCAGAGCTGGTTTTAGACATGGGCTTTCTGGCTCCAGAGTCTTCGCTATCAACCACAACTCTATGCTTGAATATGAAATCTATTTTATAGTAGACATTAGGCCTCTATAACACTGTTTCTTTAGTCTTAACTAATTAGTACCTGTAATAATCAGGGTCCTTTAGGGAAAATAGAGCTAATTGCGCACGTGTGTGTGTGTGTGTGTGTATTATTTTAAGGAATTGGCTCATATGATTATGGAGGCTGGAAAGTCCGAGACCTGTAGTTCATGTCTGAAGGCTACTGCTGGCAGAATTCCCTCTTGCTCAGGGGAGGTCAGTGTTTTGTTCTACCAGACCTTCACCTGATTACACGAGGATCACCCATATTCTGACGGGCAATCCACTGAACTCAAAGTCACTGATTTAACTATTAATCTCACTCAAACTGCCCCCTCACAGAAACATCCATAATGATGTTTGACCACATAGCTGCTCACCGTGGCCTGGTCAAGATGGTACATAAAATGAACCATTACAGTATCTTTCAACATTTTGATTTTGGAAGGTTTAGTGGACACCAAGTAGGGCCTAGAGGGAAAAATACGTCCTCTGCAACTTTAGGAAGCTTTTTCCAGACCTTAATATGAAGGACCCTTTTTTCTGTTTCTGGTTTCACAGGTGAAGTGGCAAGCTCCAGGGAGCCACAGGGAGTCATAAAGAACAAAGAGCCAGCCCTTCTGCCTATGGTCTAAGCCAAAAGAATTCTCATAGCTCCCATGGGATCCGGGGACTTGGAGCCAAAGGTCAGGGTTAAGGGTTGCAAATGTCAATGCGTTCAGGAGTCAGGCAGGTAACATAGATGAGCCAGGCAGGCCAGATATAAGGCAGACAACAGTGCAATGATGAATGAGAAGTGTCCCTCCACCTCAGGGTTAGGGAGTCAGAAGTGGTAGAACTGGAGCCAATTGGGGTGTGCCTGGGGCCTCTAAAGTGATCAGCTGCCCCTCCCTCAAGCTGATTGTTGCCAGACATTCAACTTCAAGAGAAACTGGAGATCTGGATTTCCATGTGAAACCTCCTGATTTTATTTCCCCTCCTCCTCCTCTTTCCCCTCCTCCTTCTCCTCCTCCTCCTTCTCCTTTTACATTTTCTGTAGTATTTTTACTTTTTATTTTGAAATAACTTCAGACTTACAGGGAATTTGCAAAAATAGTACCAAGAATCTTCGCATGCTCTTCCTAGGTCCACTGGGAACTGGAGTCCAGAAATGTTAACATTTAATCATGCTTGCTTTATCATTCTTTGTGTCTCCTTCTGTGTGTTTTCCTGAATTTTTGGAGAATTGGAGCTGAATGTTTAGTAGACATGACAGAAGACCCTTTCAGAACTGAGTGTTCAGTTCTTGACTATTTCCATGATGGCAGATCCTGGTCCTTGTGGGTTAATTTTATCTTTGGAAACAACAGTTAATTGACTAGCTGGGATTTGGGGTTTTCTTTTTTTGCAAACAGTGCTTCCAAATATGTCAAATCTCCCTTTCCCATTTTTAGTGACATATTTAAGGAGATTCTACCTTTTTTAGTGTCTTTTGGTTAAGAGTCCTTCCAGTTTAAAACTTTCCCTCCTTTTCTTCCCCGGCAGACACTTAACTGGAGAGACACGAAGGGGGAAAGGGGTCAGGTTCTGTATCTCAGGGAGGTGCGACAGGATAGGCAGAGATCGTCTAAGGTGACTGGTCCCTGTTAATGGAGGGAGAGGTCCTGGTCTTCTGGCTTGGTCTCCATTTATCTGCTCTTCTAGGGACTTCCACTGATGTAGGGTGTGATGGTTTCCAGGTGGACGGTGTTCAGATTCACCCCAGCTCCTGCCATTGCTGTGGAACCCCTCAAAAAGTGACAATTCCTCTGGGGCCCTGTGAGTGACTGACAACTCAACCTTGTCACCAGGTGCTGCCTCCTTTCTCCTGGCCTGGAACCTCCTGTACAGACTCTTGGCCCTTGACCACTTTTCTAAATGCATTCATGAGAGCAACGGGAATTTCTAAGTTCTCTCCCTTGCCCTCCAAAGGCTTCAGGAGACTGAGGTGGGAGTGTGTTCTCACATCTCTTCTATGGTCTACCATGAAACACTTCTTGCCTCCAGAAGTTTCAGATGGCAATCAGGCACCAATTTTGTGGTTCACTCTGCCACAACTTCTGCCACAGGGACACCAACATTCATGCTGATCATCTTCCTGCTAGATCCTTGCAGTTAAGTGTGGCCATGAGACTGAGTTCTTGCCAACAGCCTGTATCACTTACTAGTGTAGCCCAGACAAACCTTCAAGCAATCTTGTGGGATCCTTCCACATTTGTGTGGTTGGAATGGTGAAGAAGATGACAGAATGACCTTGATGCCAAAGCAATTGCCAGCCCGAATCCCTAAATGATTACATGGAGAGGACTGACTCCTGCCCCCTTCCCTCAAATCTGGTGCATGAGAAAGATGTACCATTGTGTTTGAACCATTATACTTTGGGTTATTATTTATAGTAGTGTAGCCTTCACTAACATATTCTTGCCACCTGGGGACACAGGCTCTCCCCAGAGCTGTCTTACTGTGCTCCAGTCTGGGCTATCTGGGTCGGCCTAGAGTGAGCATCCATTCAGAGAGGGGAGTACCAGTCTCCTTTTGGACTAGAACCTCTAATCTATGAGTGATTCCCACAGCCCCTTACTTGACTTGGAGGAGGGAAGGAACATCTCCCTCCTTCTTCCATGGAGGATTCAAGAAAAATCTCTGGTAGGAGCACTGCATTACCCACAGAGCAAGTGACTCTGATAATTCCATTTTTTCCTACTCCATAGGCATGGAATGCTAGCCCAGGGGTAGATTGGGGTTGGGTGGCTTTTCTAACTCTTGGTAAGTCTCAGGGTGGGGAGCAGAGTGGTGTAATGCTCCTGGTATCAGAAGTTCTCCATGGAATGTAGGCTATTCGTGGCCTGTGGCTTCCAGGTGTGGGCCTAGGGCCAATTCTGAGGCTGTGGAAAAAGTCTCAGTCAACGTTCTGATGCATAGTAAAATGTCACTGCGCAGGGAAATTGAGGAATAAAAGGAAAACCAATTTGGGAGGCTCAGCTCCTGCAGACATGGATGAGGGGGCAGGTATGAGTGAACGAACTCTCTGGGGTCTCTGCTCTCTGGGAAGGCTCAGTCTGGAAGCTATTGTTCAGGGTGAAGAGCCAGGGTGCTTATGATGCCTCATGGGGGGGCCCCTCCATCCTGGGGACACCTGACTAGGCTTTTCACCACCCCTCTCTTTAAAGAAAGCACATACATATTCTAAGTTTGATGCTTTCAGCTTAATAGTGGTTTTATTTTTAATTTAATTAAATTTTTTTTTTTTTTTTTTTAGGTTTTATGCTACTGTCTTGAAGCCTGCGTGCTTCTGGGAATCATTTCTTAGCTTCTCATTACAGTTTTGGCTGCAAGTTGGGTTTATCCTTAAACAATTTTTTTTTAAACATTTATTCACTTTTGAGAGACAGACAAAGTGCAAGCTGGGGAGGGGCACAGAGAGAGGGAGACAAAGAATCCAAAACAGGATCCAGGCTCTGAGCTGTCAGGACAGAGCCCAATGTGGGGCTCGAGCCCACGAACTGTGAGATCATGACCTGAACCAAAGTTGGATGCTTAAATGACAGAGCCACCCAGGTGCCCCTATCCTTAATATCATGGATGACATCATATAGGATAGCTATAGAAAAATGAGAAAAGGAGGGGGAAAGACAGAGGGAGAGAGAGTTGAGGATGGAGAGGAAAGAGTGGGAAAGAAGAGAATATGAATGTGGTCTAGACCCCAGCTCCACCATGTCCATTCTCCTCAACTCAGTCTTCTGCTTTCCAACCTCACCCAGCCCCTGGAGGGCCTTGCATGGGAGTCAAGGATAGATTCACCAGAGCCCAAGAGACCTGCCTTTCTCCACCTGGGCAGGCTCTGCAGTGGGAAGGCTGGAGCTGACACCCCAGGGGCAATCTGGTATCAGGTGACCATGGTGGTTTGTATGTGGATGAAAAATTGGAGACCTTTAAAGGCACAGCAAGAGTGAAGGTTCAGTGGGGAGGCACTGTGGTGGCTCCAGGACTCACGTGTGGGGTGGGATTGGGTACACGGCTTTGGAAGAGGGATGGGGATGCTGATACTGGGGCCCACAAGGTCCCACTCTTCTTGGGACACACTCACCTTCACCATTGTTTTTTAGAGCTTTAATTGTATGCAGTGCTGGCTTTGCGAGTTCCTTAATAGCATCTTCTTCCTTTTGGCCATTTTCTAGGACAGATAGTAATTCAGGGCAGAAGAGTGGTTTTATTGTAAGAGAACCCCCAACCCCCACCCTAGGCACCGTGGGGACACCTAAAGTGAAGTGGTTTTGCTGAGGAAACCATCTGCTCTCTCACGGGAAAGGTGGTAGGTGGGTATACACAGCAAATATTACCACCCCAGTGATTTTGTGTGTGAGCAGGTAGGA